>NC_056730.1:1110572240-1110644740 GCF_019279795.1 Protopterus annectens
AGCAGACACCTACATCAACTTTTCATGTTATTCTTATAGGTTACAGGCTCAGATCTCAGCCAGCAAGAAAGAGATGACCTCCTGTAGGCAGCTCTGAACAGGGCACATTGTGGGGTACCAGATCCTCACAGCTGTCATTTCCATTATTACTAGTGCCATATAGGTGGGGATCTCAGACAGGATGCAGGACATGCAGAACATAAGGTTGCTTCAGTCAAGGAAATACCCTCTATATGTAGAATTAATTAGGATACACATTATATATGAGATTGTGAAATAGCAAACACTCATATCTTTACCTTGTAATACTGAAACTGGTGTACAGGTAGACAGATGGCAAGTAATAACTGGCAATGGCTATGTTGATATAAAATGTTTCATGGGGTCTGAATATCATATGGAGTGATCACTGATTGAAATGACCATGTCAACAGGTTTATATACTTCAAAATATGTACATGTTGACACATTTGGATTACGTATGTGTCCATATCCATTACACATGATGAGGTACACTGTTCATGCACCTGCCTGTCAATGCACATCACTATAATACTGACATTTTAAGCAACATTTTCATGGCTTTGGACAGTGAAACACACACGTGTTGCCAAAAAATCATGTCTCAAGCTCTGTTATGCTTCATACTGAAATGTTTTTGCTTGGTTGCATTTTTGTCATAAGCAGAGAGTGTGAGAATTTGCATGCATTTTTTAACATAACTGCATTTTGTATATACATTGGCAAATGGTATTTATTTATCTGTTTCTTTTTTACTTCTCATTCTGTCTTAGTGGCAACTACTTTTATGTAAGTTATTCTATGTATATAATGTGAAATGCATTGCACTATGTGCTAAGCATATTAAAACAATTTTACTATTGGGTAACTCTGCCCCTTCTTTATTGCATCATTATGGTATATTTTCATTTAAATATTACATTTGTAACTTAGCACACAGGCTCTCTGAGCTTTATCATAGTTTTCAGAATTCCACCCATTATTTGTTTCACCGATAACAGGATTGGAAAACTGGAGTGCTAGGGGCTAAATTTTAGTTAGGGGCATATTTCAGTGAGAATAATATTCTGTTAGAAATGTGTTTGACAGTACCAAATTAGGGGCTATGGGCTCTGGTTTCCATGACAAAGTGATCACTACATTACTAGTCTCCATCCCTTCTTCTCACTATAGGACCACTGGCCCTTGGCTGCTCAGTTCTATTCTCCCACCCTCTAGTGAATAAAATGCTTACCAAGCCAATTTGTTTGCATGTGGGCCAGTGTTTTAAATAGATATTTAAACTCTGTGACAACAGATTAATATCCAGTATAATTTTAGTTCATGCCTGTTTTTCTTGTTTCTGAACTTGTAGAAAATTAGCAATAGATCAATTCAGCATTACTTTTTTAAAGAACGTTTTCATTCTGTATTCTATCTTGTAGTATAGCCTTTTTTCCCCCAAAGTCAACATTTTTGGGGGCATAGGATATAATGTTCTATCTCAAGGTAATCCCTTAATGTCTTTCTCTAAGAAACACCACCAGAACAATGTTTAGGCCATTCAGTCGCTCAGACCTAAAAAAGTTAGTTTGCTTTCTGTTTAATTTGCTGCATACAATATGCAATCTAGCATTTAAGGTAATACAATATATAGCTATTGAGTGGATGAGTAATTTTCTTGCAGCTGTACAGTGTAAAAAAGTGTGCTAACAAGGAAAAAGTGAGTTGATCAGCCTATGCAACATAATAATAATAGTAATAATAATAATAACAATTATAATAGTTATTTTTATGGATTCTTCAATGCCTACTTTCTCCAGTTCAGGGCCATAGGTAACTGGAGCTTATTCTGGTATTGAGAGTGTAAGAAAGAAAAATTAATCCTGGGTAGGAAGCCAGACTATATATATATATATATATATATATATATATATATATATATATATATATATACACACACACACACACACACCCATACATATATACAGTACACACACACAGACACACGTAAGCATGCACACACAGATGCACATACAGTCACATATATGTATATACACACACACACACACACACACACACACACACACACACACACACACACACACACACACACACACACACACACACACACACACACGTGCCTACCTGGACTGCATGAAAAGAGATATGGAAGAGCTCTCCGATCTTGTAGCCCAGACAGGTATGACTCTAGCCCTGAGTAGCATTCTGCCATCACCCAGAATGATGCCGCAGTACAAGGACAAAATGATTGACTTCAACAATTGGCTAAGCTTCTGGTGCCATTCTAAAGGGATCCAGTATCTGTCTGTCTGGGATGACATGGTCGACAGACCACAATGCTTTGCGAGAGATGGCCTGCAACTGTCACCCATGGGATTCCGGATACTGGCTAAGGTTCTTGCTGCCCCTATAGTGCCTTTTTTAGGCAAGGTTCAAATGACAAATTCATCACCATAACAGGAACAGGCAAGCAAAAACTGAGGGCGATGCTACTCAGTGCTAGAAGTCTAAACCTCAAAATGCACTCACTCTAGGCACTCCTTAAAATGGAGAACATCGATATCTGTGCAGTGACAGAGACCTGGTTCAAGGCTCCAAAGAGCACACCTGCATTACCAGGCTATAACTCATACTACACTTTTCATCCATGTAACCTGGACCGGAACACCAAAGGCAGAGATGTGTCCATATTCATTAAGGATATTCACACCTCCAGGCTAGTTGCTCAGCATAATGCAGCCGAGGTTATCCAAGTGCAACTAACTCTGGGCAAAACTGCAATCCAAATTGTAGCTTGCTACATATCACCCACCATGCCCCAGGATTCCCACTCCTCTTTTCTTGATACACTGGAAAATATTAGGGTTCAACCAAACACCCTAATAATGGGCGATTTCAACTACCCCACCATTAACTGGGAAAACTACTCATGTACCAACTCCTTCGCTCAATGCTTTCTGGAATTCATAAACTCCAATGCCCTGGATCAACTTATCCACACCCCCACCAGGGGCAACTATATCCTAGATCTAGTCATTACCAATATGAGTGACCAGTGTTCCACTCCTGAAGTCAACGCCTCATTGGTCCAATCCGACCATAAGCTAATTACCCTAGATATGCACATCCTGCCTCCACCCCCATTAAGGAAACCATGGCAAAAAATTTCTCCAAAGCCAACATCATGCTTCTTAAGACAGAAGTGGTGAACTTCATGACACCCATGCAGATGGAAAATACAGTTACGACTACTGAATCCTACACAATTGCACTTTATAAGCACTTACATGAGTGCATTGATCGTGCTATCCCGAACAGAACCAAGAATCTATCCTCCAAAAAAAGGAAGCCAATCTGGTGGTCCCCTGCCATAAACAAACTGTACAACAGAAGGAAGAAATTCTTGCAAAAGAGAGTAAAATCCCATGAGTTGAGGATCTCCCTGGTCAGCCTCAGTAATAAGCTGCCATCCCTGATAAAATCCTCCAAAGCTAGTTACGAAAACAAAATCGCCACTGATTTTAAAAGCAACCACAAAGCATTCTATAGCTATGTCAAGAATCTCAATGGCAACACTCAGATCTGCTCTGAGTTACAGCACAATGGCACTAAATATACAGACCCAACTGATATTGCCAACATCCTAGCAGATAGGTTTAGTGCTAACTTTACCCCCCTCTCACCCCCTAAAGAGCCCATTTCTATACCTGAAGAATGCAAAGTTCCTGTAATCATGGCTGCACAGGTAAAAACCACACCCTCCAAAGCCAAGAACACAGCATCCATGGAACCAGACAACATCCCAGGCTGTGTTCTACATGAACTAAAGAACAAACTGGCACCCCACCTAAGTACTATGTTCAATCATAGCCTCACCTCAGGCTTTGTGCCTGCTAAATGGCGCACAGCAACAGTTATCCCACTCCACAAGGGGGGAGCCGCCATGGACCCTGTGAACTACCGCCCCATTAGCCTGACAAGCCTAGTCTGCAAGGCCATGGAACGTGTCATCATGGAACTTATAAACAAAGACATTGGTAATCTCCAAACTCTGGATCTCACCAAGTTCGGGTTTGTAAAAGGCAGATCATGTCTCCTAAACCTGATAGACTTCTTTGAAGCAGTCACCAAAGCCGTAGACAAGGGTAAGGTGGTTCACACAGCCTATCTAGATCTTGCCAAGGCTTTCGACACCATCCCTCACTCTGGAATTATAGATAAACTCACTAAACTAGGTATAAATCCCTGTCACAAGATGGGTTGCCAAATGGCTCACTGACAGAACCCACACTGTGAAAGTAGCAGACTCCAAATCCGACTTCAGACCAGTGACAAGTGAAGTACCACAGGGTTCAGTCCTGGGTCCTCTCCTGTTTGGTATCTACTTCTCTGAAGTACAGGCTAACAAAGAAGGTCTTTGGCTAATGAAGTTTGCAGATGACTGCAAACTAGGAGCCATAATCGAAACTCCTAACGATGTGGACATCCTACAAAAAGGCCTCACTGAGACGGATGCCTGGTGTCAAGGCCATGGCCTCAAGCTCAATGCCAAAAAGTGCATTGTCATCCCCTTTGGTAAAAACTCTGTACCCATGAACTACAACATAGGCGGTAGTATACTTAACACCAAAAGTATGATAAGAGACCTTGGGACACAGGTGGACAGTAGTCTCTCCTTTGATAATCACATCGCCACAGTAGTCAGGAAATCCTTCTATGTGGCACACCTCATCACAAAAGGTTTCTCATCCAGAAAAAAAGAGGTCATTGTTCCCCTCTACTCATAACTCATTAGACCCATTATAGAGTACAATGCCCCTTTTGGTATGTACCTCACAAGACATCTACAACAACTGGAAAGGCCGCAGAAATACCTCACAAAGAAGATTACTGGCCTCAAACAGATACCCTACGCAGACCGTCTCAAAAAACTGCAGCTTTACTCTGTCGCATATCACCTACTCAGAGGTGATCTCTGCCTAACATACAAAGCTATGTCAAACCCAGAGCTGTTGCACATGCTCCACTTAAAGAAATCCCAATCCCTCCAAGCTACACGCTCTAGGGACCTAAACCTTGTCACCACAATAAACAGAACATGCCGGAGGGATAGATTCCTATCCCAGAGACTTTCCATACTCTGGAATAAACTACCTATCTATATCAAACAAAGCTCCTTATTAGCACTCTTCAAGAAAAGTCTTGATGATTGGATGGGAAATAGGAAATTCACCCCGGGGATCACCTCTGTGGCTCTGCTCGACAGTGGCACAGGAAAATAATTTTCTTGGGTGGCAAAAGCCAGGGTACCTTTTTGGCTGGGCTTGTATAGGCCCCAGGGCCGATAGCCTAGTACCTACCTATGAACCTATGGATACACACACACACACACACACACACACACACACACACACACACACACACACACACACACACACACACACACACACACTCATAGATGGTAGGCACAAGATGCATGCATAAGTAATTCAGATTGCCATTTCAGAGATGGCATGACTTTGGAATTTGGAAGAAACTGGAGCAACTAGTCAAAATTCATCTTGACTCAGAAAGGATATACAGACTCTTTAAAGAAGACACCTTAGCTGGGAAGTAAACTGGAAAAATAAGTGTTTTGAGGCAGCAGTGCTAGCCACTGAATAAATAATAATAATAGCAATAATGCAATATTGTGTAATAATAATAATAATAATAATAATAATAATAATAATAATAATAATAATAATACAATCCTGTAAACTACTACTACTATTAATAGTAATAATAATACAATCCTGTGCAACAAATAATACAGTCCTGTACAACAACAACAACAATAATAATAATACAGTCCTGTGTAGTAATAATAATAATAATAATAATATTAATATTACAGTAGCGTATAATAATAATAATAATAATAATAATAATAATAATAATAATAATGCAATCCGGTGCAACAAACAATACAGTCCTGTACAACAACAATAATAATACTACTAATAATAACAATAATACAATCCTGTGCAATAAATACTACTACTAATAATAATAATGTGGTGCATCAACTGGGTGCATAGTAATCTGTGGGGTAACTCTTGGAATTTGTGATCATAAATTATGCACCAAGAATTTTGGTTTATGAACAACATAATTTACCACTTTTTCACTTATACACAGTATCATATTGAAGACAGACAGACAGAGTAGACATTTCAGTAACTATATAAGATATTTGGAAACCTAGTGCCTCAGAAATGGTTTATTTTACTGAAAATTCAAACACCTCAGATGATGCAGTTAGAAGCTTTTGAATCGTTTGATTATATCATAACCTAATAATCACCCATTTCATGATGGACTACTTTTATTCGCATGTATATTTCAACTACCTAATGGATTGGTTGCTTTTTTTTTTTGTTGTTATTTGCTTTTGTTACACATTGAAAATATTTAATAAAAAGAAATTTAACATCAACAACAAATTATAAATGGAATATCCTGGATCATGGTGTTACCTAAAACATGCTGGGGAGAAAGGGTCGAAATGTCATTAGAAGACTCTTAATATGCTATCATCACTTGAGATCGTGTCTGTAACTCTACCCATCAATCTACACACCAATATTCTCTTCATCAAAATCTAAGAAGTCAGCCAGACCATTACCGTGCATGTACAATTGCTGCATGCATTATTCTGAAACACTGATATGACAGGACACAGTGATATTATGCTCTTGTGATTGCAGGGATTCACAGTTTTAATCTGTTACTAAGCAGCTTCCTGACGTCCATGGTTTGATTCTCTCTGCCTCTGTTTTCCTACTGTGTGACTCTGAGCAAGTCACACAACCAGTAAATGTTGCGGTGTTGTGGAGCAAATAGGAAAGTGGTTTCCCCTTATTGGTTTCCTGGACTGCATGCCTACTATAGATCTATGAATCTAAACATTGAGTAATTATTTACATCTAGTATTTAGTGTAGAAGATTAAGACTATGAGCTGTTAAAAAGCTCTTTTCTGTAGTCCAGAGTTTGAATTCCTAGGTCTCCATTTGTCTACTGAGTGACTCTGAGCTTGTCAGTTAACTGGACAGGGGAAATTGGGCAAGTATCCTCACTAGTCTGTGAATGAAGAATGAGAAGCTATTGTGTTTTACTAACCCTTTCATTAGCAGCTCCTCAGTTGTCTCTTGAATCACATGCCTAGTAACTACCTATAAGGAATGAGAACAGTTGCTACAGTTTGTACCCTGCTTGCACAGATCAATACAGCACTTTAATTTTAGCTAAAAAGAGATTTTTTATACTTTTAAGTTGTAACAAACTGCTAGTTTAGACCACACACGGAGCACTACAATACTCAGGTTTGAATGCACTGGAGGAGGGTTGGGGACAGGCACAGAAGTTCATAGGTTCATAGGTTGGTAGTAGGCTATTAGCCCTAGGGCCTATACAAGCCTAGCCATAACAATTCCCTGGCTATTTCTTCCCACACTATTTACTTCCCTGGACCCCTGTCTAGCAGGGCGAATGACGTGATCCCCGGGGTGAATTTCCTTTCTTCCATCCAATCGTCAAGGTTCCTTTTGAAGAGGGCCAAAGAGGCACTCTGCTTGACATGTATGGGCAGTCTATTCCAGAGTCTGGGGAGTCTCTGGGTCAAGAACCTATCCCTCCAGCATGTTTTGTTTATTGTGATGACAAGGTTTAGATCCCTGGAGCGTGTGGTTCTGAGGGATTGGGATTTCTTTAAGTGTAGCATGTCCAACAGCTCTGGGTTTGACATGGCCTTGTATGTTAAGCAGAGATAGCCTCTGAGTAGATGATATGTGACAGAGTATAGCTGGAGTCTTTTAAGGCGGTCAGCGTAGGGCATCTGCTTTAGGCCTTGATTCTTTTAGTGAGGTATTTCTGTAGCCTTTCCAGTTGTTGCAGATGTCTTGAGAGGTATATACCAAATGGGGCGTTGTATTCTATAATGGGTCTAATGAGGGATGAGTACAGTGGGACAATAACCTCCTTTTTTCTGGATGGCTCAGCAGGAGGGGAGATTGGATGTGTTGTGCATCCGGCAATCTGGCTGGTGTTCGAGTAGAAGGATAGTCCATTTTTTTTGCTCCTCAATGGAAGAGCTGGGGGGAGAGGAGGGTATGGATCTGTAATAAATTGATCACTAATACAGCAAAGTGTTTTTTTTTTTTGCAAGCTGAGGGGGTTGAGCCAGATATGCTTCTGCATATTTTACTGTGGCAAACAAAAACTGAATGGCTCCTCTATGGGTTTGAAGGGCTCTTGTGGTCCTGCCAGTTGACTGGCCTTTCAAACCTACAAAAAGGCAGTGAGTGGGAGGAGTTCTAAGCTTTGAAAGACTAGACTACCAGAGGGAGGGTAGTGGGGCACATCTACCCACATACCATTAAGGCAGTGTGTTTGTTGAACATTTCTAATGTCTGGCATTATTGACTGAAATGCTTAGAGATTTACCAAAAAAGCAAACAATTTTGGCATTACTAATCCCCTGTGATATAAACTGAATGACAAGGGTGATAAAAACAGCAATGCCACAACATACATGGCATACTGCAGTAGCTAAAGTAAACCACAGGATGGAAGTATTGCACTGTGCTATCTAAATTTATTTTCTCACCAGATGGCCAGCCTTCCCTTCAGAGTAGAGGAAACAAGGTAACTTGTTTGTGTAAAAAGTAGGGCTGTATTGAAACAAGGGCTGTAAATGTATATTTGTATTTTACAGAAGCTTTTATGACAGAAAACAATTTATTGACAATTGTTCATGAGTTCAAATTCTGCAAGTAGAATTTAAATTATTTTTTATAGAAAACAAAGACACCACTCCCCCTTACCTAATATAATTAATTTCAAGACTGATGCTGCCAGAGAAAAGGGGAATCCCATATGAAATTCAAGAGTGCATTTGCACAATCAGTAATATTCACACTCAAATCATTTGCAGTGAGTGTATCCTACCTAGCCCTGACATTAAAGGCAGTTAGTGAATGGAAAATCTGCTGAATTGTTGCAGGTTCTTCTTGTATGCATGCCTGCATCAAGTTTACAGTGAGACCAAATGTCGGGGTTCCTCAAGTTTTGAAGAAAGATTTGTCTACATTACTTCTACCACAGTGACAAATCGTCATTTATTATTGCTTAAGGATATTGTTTAACAATAAAAAGCAGTCACTGTGTCATTTATCTGATTTATTATTTAACATTACCACTTTTGAAAAAAGTCAAACAACTCTTCTAAACATTTTCTCCTAAAAATCAGATTTATGGACCTGAGTGATGTAGCATTGTCACCTGAACATTGCAGCTTGCAATATATGTATTCTGTGTTTTTTTCCCTTGTACATTGCCTATACTAGTAAAATAATTCTTAAAATATTTTTCTTTATTTCTTAGTCTGCTTGAAGAATGCTAGCAAGTCCATCAGCTCATAATGAGAGCAAAAACTAGATGTTCTTCATTCCACATTGCTGCAGTCCTAACTATTGGGTAGTCCGCTGTCCAGTCGGCCCGAATACCAAAGTATATGGCTGACGTCGGTCACGGCGCATTAGACTGACGTCAGTACGTCAGGGTACTAATGCGCATGACCGTCGCCATATCCTCAGTCTTTTTTGCCGCATGGTCCGATGCAGAAGCAGTTTTTGCGAGTGCAGGTTGGCGTTCTGAAAGTTTCTGAAGTCAGAGTTTCAGACCGAATCAAAGTTGGCTAAGTACCCGTTGGGAATATTTTGTTTTTTTCTTGCCTCAGTCTTTAACCGGATGTCAGAAAAAGTGAATAACTGTATTTCTTGTGGGAAACAGATACCTCATAGGGATTACCATACTTTGTGTATACCTTGTTTAGGGCCTGAGCCGTTGTTGGATGCCGCTCTTGTGCTAGGTTTAACAAACGCACTATTAAGAGAAGGTTAGACTGTGCCAGGTTAGTGTTTGGGAAGCGTTGTAATTATAAAATGCCGTCGGATGCTCTGACGCCCGCTTCAGCCAAAAAGCGCAAGGACAAAGCAGGAAGCCTAGAGTGGAAGAACCGACAGTCCCGGACGACGGTTCTTTAGAAGGCTCAGTGGAGCCGGAGGTTCTGCCAGGAGTTTCTTTGGAGTCTCAGGGAGAAACTTTACTGTTACAGGATGTATCCTCTCAGGAAGTAGGCCAGCCTGAAGGGGCTTCTCAGGTGGCTGTTCTTCCCTCTCTTCCTAAGGTGGTTAGGGCCTCGCCTTCTGTTTCTAAGGCTTCTTTAAGAGGCAGGCCTGCTTTAGCTTCAGTGGGGGTTTCTCCGAGTGTTTCAGGGTCTTTGCCTAAGAAGCATATGCTAAAAATGGCAGAGGATTTGATTACAATGATTAGAGGTTCTATGCCCCCTCCTGATTAGAGGCCTAGGGTGGAACCTGAGTTTGAGAGTTTTGAGCAATGTTCGGAGGCTTCTGAGTCTTCGGCTGAAGACTTGCAGGAGTATCCTCCTTATTCTGATTCTGATGTGGATGATTCTACTCCTTCAGCTTCGCCTCCTGAGGATTTTTCATTTTCAGAGACTCTGCATTCCATGAGGGAGCATTTTAAACGGGAGGGTCAAGATTTCTCTGATTCCAGGAAGAGGCTTAGAGAATTCTTGTTTTTACCCCAGCATAGGCCTTTAGCTATACCTCCTGTTCTGAATGTGGTAGAAGATGTTTTTGCAGAGGCTTCCCTGATTCCTGACTCTCTGCCTCCTGCCCCAGTTAAACCGGATAGGTACTATAGGGTGCCTGAAGCCCATAAGTATCTTTTTAAGAGTCCTAGGGCAGACCCAGAAACTGTCTCTCAGGGGCCTAAAGGTGTGAAGGCTTCTGTGGTTAAAAATCCTGTTCCTCCTGATAAAGAGGCAAGGGCTTTGGATAGATGGGGAAAGAAAGTGTATACTTCTTCCACTTTAGCCATGAGGCGTTGAATTGTCAGTTTCATATGTTAAAATATCAGAATTATCTCCTTTCACAATTGAAGTCTAAGGTGGATGCTCTGGCTGAAGGTATTGAGTGTAAAGAATTGCAGGATTTAGTTCATGTTTCTGAACAGGTGGGTAAGCATTCCTTGCAGTGTGGTTTTGATGCTGTGCAGGCCTCCTCGAGGGTGGCTGCTACTGGTTCTGTTCTTCGTAGGCACGCCTGGTTGAGGGATCAGAACTTAGCTGAGCATGTTAAGACAAGGATTTTGGATGCTCCTTTACAGTCTGATGTGTTGTTTGGTTCGCCTGTGGAAGCAGTTTTAAAGAAAATGGAGGACAAGGCTAAGTCTATGCAAACTGTTAAGGATTTTTGCAGGTGCAGCCTCCGAGTTTAGTAGAAATTGGCCTACTAAGGGGTGGACTTATCCTGCTTATGATTCCCAGTCTAGGGGTAGGTCTAGACATGGTAGAGGCAGAGCTCAAGGTTCTTTTAGGCCTAGGACAGGGAGTTCACCTGCTCAGACTTCTGGTGAGGGCAGGGGTCAGTCCTTTCGTAAGCAGACCCAATGACCTGCCTTTTCAGCTTCCAGTACATTCTCGCCTGGCAGCACCTTTGGGAGGAAGGCTGTCTCTTTTCAAAGAAAATTGGGATTTAATTACCCAAGACAGATGGGTTCTGGATATCATTCACCACGGATACAGGTTTTATTTCCATACCTTGCCTCCTTTCAAAGGCATGCCAGACATTCCTCCTCTACAAAGTACAGAGGCTCACAAGCAAATTTCTCTGTTGCTCCAAATAGGGGCTATTCAGTCAGTTCCTGTGCCAGAAAGGGGCCTAGGATTTTATTCTCGCCTGTTCCTAGTACCAAAAAAGGGGAACACGTGGAGACCAATTTTGGATTTATCTATCCTCAACACTTATCTGGACATTCCCAAGTTCAAAATGTTGACGTTACAACAGCTTTTACCTCTGCTGGGCAAAGATCACTGGATGGTTACTTTAGATCTAAAGGAAGCTTACCTTCATGTGCCAATAAGACTAAGTTGCAGGAAGTATCTGCGTTTTCGAGCTGGAAATTCTCATTATCAGTTCTCTGCATTGCCCTTTGGCTTATCTACTGCAGAGTATTCACAAAGGTTCTGGCTCCAGTGATAGCTTACTTCAGGCTAAAAGGAATTCAAATCTATCCTTACTTGGACGACTGCCTGATTCTGGCTCAAGAAAAGGAAGACCTTTTACAGCATTTGGAATATGTCATAGCAGTTCTAAGATGCCTAGGGTATTCTGTGAACGAAATAAAGTCCAGTCTAGTACCCTCTCAAGACATGTGCTTTCTGGGTGTGAGACTGAATACAGCAGCCCAAATGGCCTTTTTAACCCCGGACAAACAAAAGAATCTTTCCAGTTACTTCCATCATCTATCTCTTCAGTCCGGGCTGACTGCAAGGACAGTCCTTCAAGCCTTAGGGTTCATGGCATCTTGTATTCTGGTGCTTCCCAATGCCAAACTGCATATGAGGAAGCTACAATGGTATCTCAAAAATCTGTGGACACAGCACTGCCAGGATTTGGACACTGTCATTCAAATAATACCTTGCATTCAAAAGGAATTTTTGTGGTGGGCTCAGGAATGTCACCTAAACAAGGGACTCTCTGTGACCCGGCCAGAGGCAAGTCAGATTCTAATGACAGATGCCTCAGATATTGCTTGGGGAGCTCATCTAAATGGAAAGTGGATACAAGACAAGTGGCCTGCCAGACTACAGCATCTACATATCAACATGAAAGAGATGTTAGCAGTCCAGTTTGCATTAATGGCTTTCAAGGAGTTACTTCTTCCAGGGCAGGTGTTGATTCTAACAGACAACACAACTGTCATGTGGTACATCAACAAACAAGGGGGAACACATTCTTACCCATTGTGCAGACAAGCAATGATTTTATGGGAGACTGCACTCAGTTTGCAACTAACTCTTCAGGCAAGGTTTCTGCCGGGAGCACAGAACTCCTTAGCAGATGTGTTAAGCAGACAAATCATGGATCCCCACGAGTGGAAACTGGATCTTCATGTATTTCAAACATTGACAGTGTCATGGGGAACTCCAGACATAGATCTGTTCGCTTCTCCACTAAACCACCAGCTGCCAAAGTTTTGCAGGAAGGGATTTCATCACACAGCTTGGAAAGTGGATGCTCTTTCTTTCAGTTGGAAAAATCTTCATGTGTATGCTTTTCCACCTCTGCCTCTTCTTCCAAAGGTGCTTCTAAAGGTCAGACAAGACAAGCCAAGGATGATTTTAATAGCTCCAGATTGGCCTCGGCAGC
This sequence comes from Protopterus annectens, assembly GCF_019279795.1. Classification (NCBI taxonomy): domain Eukaryota; kingdom Metazoa; phylum Chordata; order Ceratodontiformes; family Protopteridae; genus Protopterus; species Protopterus annectens. Next base: position 1,110,585,543 of record NC_056730.1, read on the forward strand.
ACTGGTACCCATTACTGAGGAGTCTGGTAAGGAAGCCTCCATGGCCTTTACCCTTGATTCCACACCTGTTGTCTCAGAGGGACGGTCGTCTGCTCAATGTCAAGCTTCACTCTCTTCATCTAACAGCCTGGCATATTCTGTTTTGAAGGACAGCAGGTCTCAGCTTCCTCAACAAGTTTTAAATGTGATTATGGAAGCCAGAAGACCTAGTACAAGGAAAGTGTACGCAGAAAAATGGAAGAGATTTTTGTTTTGGACTGCAGCAAAAAATTTGGAGATTTCTGAGCCTAATTTGAGTGTGGCTCTTCAATATCTTACTGAGTTATTGGACAAAGGTTTGTCTTTCTCTTCTATTAAGATTCATGCTGCAGCAATTTCAGCTCACTATGATTGTGACCCACCATTGTTTTCACATCCTTTGTTCAAGCAATTTCTTAGAGGGCAAAGAATATAAGACCCCCGTGAGCTCCTACTCCTGCTTGGGACCTCAATTTTGTGTTGGAGAAACTTACTCTACAACCTTTTGAGCCTGCGGCTACTGCTGAACTGAAATACTTGTCATGGAAGACTGCTTTTTTGTTGGCCATTACTTCTGCTAGAAGGGTTTCTGAGTTGCAGGCCCTTATGGCGGTTGAGCCTTTTGATTTTTCATAAGGATAGGGTATCATTACGTACTAATCCTTCCTTTATGCCTAAGGTGGTTTCTAGTGTGGCTTTAAACCAAACTATTCATTTGCCTACTTTTTATGCAGATCCCCAAAATAAAGGGGAAAAGATTTTGCACACTTTAGATGTACACAGGCAATTGCGGTATTATTTAAGCAGGACTAAGGATTTTAGGCAGTCTCAGCAGTTGTTTGTTTCTTTTGCTTTGAGTTCAGAGGGCAAGCCTGTGTCAAAACAAACTATTTCTAGGTGGATTGGGTTTTGCATTGCATTTTGTTATTCCCATCATGGCAAGGAGATTCCAGCTGGGATTAGGCCTCATTCCACTAGGGCTACTGCCACTTCAACAGCATTTCTAAGGGGGGTGGCAACTAAGGATATTTTGGAGGCAGCTACTTGGAGTTCAGTGCATACTTTCTCTAAGCATTACCACCTTCCTCTCTACTCTAAGTCTAGGGCTGGTTTTGCCACAGCTATTTTGCAAGGCATGTTATCAGCTCCTGCTTCCTTATGATTTGCCAGCCTCCCTTACCTCTGCTTTGGGATTCTACCCAATAGTTAGGACTGCAGCAATGTGGAATGAAGAACATAGTACAGTTTTGTACCTACCATAAATGTAGATGTTTGAGGATCCACATTGCTGCAGTCCAATTTACCCTCCCTCCTGCCCCTCTGTGTTTAGGGGTGGTTCTATAGGTGAGATTATATTCTGGTACCTTTGTATATATTGTATATATTTTTGGTGCAGGTATGTTTGGTGTTTTTGGTTTTGGCCTTGTCTTTTTAGGGTCTTCTGACATCTGGGGCAAGAAAAGACTGAGGATATGGCGACGGTCATGCGCATTAGTACCCTGACGTACTGACGTCAGTCTAATGCGCCGTGACCGACGTCAGCCATATACTTTGGTATTCGGGCTGACTGGACAGCGGACTACCCAATAGTTAGGACTGCAGCAATGTGGATCCTCGAACATCTACATTTATGGTAGGTACAAAACTGTACTTTACTGCTACAGGACTGGCTTTTATTCAAAACTTGCTCCCTGCTAGAACAGACAATGGCAGAGATAAATGCTGTACTTGGGTTATAGCTCATATCCTGTTCTCTTTACATAAATTAAGCATGCTTTTTGCAGCTGTATAGTATTACAGTCTTTAAATTATAAAATTGTCATTGCTATGTAAGATCTGAATAATTGAATGGGTGCTAACTACCAAATTCCCTTCCAGTCTTAAAAAAGATGATGGTGACATATGAAATATACAGAGATGAAATAACAACTCCTATATCATTCCAAAATATGTATACATACAGCTTGAGTAAGATACTTGTAAGACAAGAGAAACGTTTCTGATCTGTGAGTGAATAACATCACTATATACTGTGGCTTATTAGAGTGTATAACATAATGTAACTCCCAGAGTTTTTTTAATAAAATGTATCAGATCTCTTACTATACAGCCTTTAAAATAAGGATATATAATTCTGACTGCACATGCTCTTTCAATTGACTGCTAAGAGCATACTTGGCCTGGTTATTTGTACTTATGCATTATTTTATGGCTGCAATAACATATCTATTCCGTGTCATCAGTGTCATTCTTATACATCTTGTTAAAGAATGTGCTGCTTTAAAAAGATTTACAAACAAACAAGGAATGATGGGCGATCTGTGTGTGTGTGTGTGTGTGTGTGTGTGTGGGGGGGTGGATAGGAAAAAATGCAGGTGCTTTGCCTGGAGTTTATATTTCTTCCAAGTCAGAAGCATAGTGCAATAGAAATTTTGGGTGAGTACAAAAATCCTTCCCACAGGTGTGTAGGAGCATGCCATCCAGGATTGTTTATGGAATCCTTGGGCAAACATTTGTTGGTTATTTATTTGTCAATAAATCTCAGATTCCCACTCATGATTCCTGTAATGTTCCTGCATGTTCCATTTAACAGCAAACTAACTGATTTTATTAGTACAGTGGCATTTACTTGCTGTAACTGTGTCACATTACAGGTAATATGGCTCTAGAATACGTATTATATATCCTGATACCTTTACAGGACCTGTACTTTCCTGTCAGATGCAGGAAATTAAGACACCAGTCTAGCTTTATGGCTATCAATGACTTATAAAATGCACAAAAAGCTACATAAATTAAGCTAACCTCTAGGATAACTCTGAGAATTATTGTGCCTTCAGAAAGTTTTATAAGCATCTGGCTGCACTGGCAGTAATGCATTTTTATGAACCACAGGTAAGAGACATTGGCAGGTTATCCTTACTCTTTCTGACAGGAATTAAATAATCTATCTAGCTGGAGTAAATACATTGGTGAGGTCAGCCTTGGCACCGATGAGATAGCAGTCACTAACCTCCAAAATTCATAAGGGCTTTCAGTACCCATACTGTTACCATGGCACATATCATTAACTAGTTTTGGCATTTACCATTTTTTTCAGTTCCCAGTAGATGTCCACTACAATCCCTCTGTTTATAGCTGGACAAAGGACAAATAGATTCATTCCAGTGCATCATTCATCTGTCTCATTTTTGTCACTTAATGTAAAGCTTATTTGGAGCAGAACTTTATTTTATCATTTAGCAGCATGAATTATGCAGTGGATGCAACACTTGTACATAGGTTATTTCTTACAAATTATATGTAAATAGTTTAACACCTTTCTAATAATACTTCCATTGTCAAAGATTGTATCTCGCATTCCTTCAGTGACCAACATTGCCTAATAGCATCTCAGCAACTCATGTATATCTACATAGTTGTAGCTCCACTGACATCTTTTCTGCTGTTCGCCACTGGTGCACAGGTGTACGAACAGGTGTATTTATAAATCTTATTTCACTGAAAGCTAACAATATAAAACCAAAAGTAGGTGGGTAGGGGCTATGCTGTGCCCCCCCACCCCCCAACTATATATACTAACTCCAGGATCGCACTACAGTGGGGAAAAGGGCAGATATGTTTTATTTGCCCAACAGTACTTACATTCAGTGAAATGTGATTCAGTAAAATGAGTTTTCAGTGATCTGTGCTTTCAGCGATTAGGTGTGAGTGTTTTGAAATTCAGTGAAATGAGTTTTCAGTGAATCAAACTAGAACCATATATATATGTGTGTGTGTGTGTGTGTGTAGCTATATGTATATGTATATGTATATGAATATATATATATATATATATATATATATATATATATATATATATATATATATATATATCAGTCTATATCATGAGAGCGACAGGTGAAAATGTCAAATCTTACTTGTTCAACACTGAAATGTCGAACTCCAAGTTTCCTGAATGGCCAAAACACTGATTTCTTTCCAACGGAAAGAAATTGGTTGGCCAAACACCAATGCCACACTACAACAAACATATTTAGCTGGGGGGCTTTGCCCCCCACCCCTCCCAACATGGGGGGCTGTGCCCCCCACACCCCCCTAACTAAATATTCTAACTCTGAGACCGCACTACAGTCAGGGAAAGGGCAGGTGTCACAGAACGACCAACCGGTTTCTTTCCGTTGGAAAGAAATTGGTGTTTTGGCCATTCGGGAAACTTGGAGTTTGACATTTTGGTGTCGAACAAGTAAGATTCGACATTTTCACCTGTCAATCTCATGATACAGACCCTATATATATATATATATATATATATATATATATATATATATATATATATATCGGTCTACTTCACATCACCTAAATCTCATTTGACTGACTTTCATTTGACTGAGACCAAATCACCTAATTTTCAAAATACTGAAAACTCATTTGAGTGAATCTCATTTCACTGAAAGCTTGCAGTACAAAATTTCAAAAGACTAAATTTTAAACCAAAGACATCCACACTTGCAACACTAATGACTACCTCTTTCCAGAATTTAAAAACTACTTACTTATCCTCTTAATGGAAACCGACAATATAAAACCAAACTAGGTTGGGGACTACGACCCCCCCCCCAATGTGGAGGGATGTGCCCCCTCACATCCCCAAATATATATACTAACTCCAGGATTGCACTACAGTGGGGAAAAGGACATATACCTTGTACTTGCCTTACAGTACTGTACACGCTGCCACTACTGCTGGGAACACACTACACACCCACCATATTACTTTAGATACTTCCCATCAAAATGTAAAGAGACATACCCCCATTTTGAAATACTACAAGACTATTTTCTACATAACTATCGGTATTCTGACAGTCAGCACTGTAAGTTACAGAAATTCTTTTTATCACAACCAAGTCACAGGTGAAGGGAAACCCACATCATGCCTATGGCTTACAGTTCAGTGAAATGAGATTCAGTCAAATGAGTTTTCAGAATTTTGAAAATTAGGTGATTTGGTCTCAGTCAAATGAAATTCATCAAATGAGATTTAGGTGATGTGAAGTAGACCCATACATATATTTATAAAACAGTACAGACTCTTTCTCTTTCTCATATACACACACACACACACACACACACACACACACACACACACACACACACACACACACACACACACACACACATATATGTGTCTATTATTTATTGCTATACTATGTTTGCATCAAACACAAACTATGGACATATTTTTAATGTTCCCAATGCATTTAAGTGGATCTCCCATCCAATTCCAATACACATGTAAAAGGTTTACATGTTATTCAGCATAGCAGTCAAAAAAGGACCCATACATATAATTTAATCTCTTTTTAAACAAAAAAAAAATCTTTATTGAATTATCACCTATGCCATATGTAATCATACATTTATATAAAGGAAAAAAACATATTCACATATTTTCAGTTGCAAACATTATACACCACATAAGATCTATGCAGTCATTGTCAATCTAACATTACATAGCTCATTCATCTTCCCTTAAACCACATTCCTTCTCCAAAGCATTATTCTGCATGCATTGTTCCCACAATTCCAAATTTTTCTGTGTAATTTGTCCCTACCCTTTTCTAATGATTCCACTTCAATTTCTTTTATCTCTGTTACTATACTCACTACTTCCAATACAGCCAGTTTAGACTTTGATTTCCATTTTCTAGTAACTGCTTTTTTTTGGCAGCCACCAAAATTAAACCCAGCAAGGCCTTACTTTGTCTAAACAATTCAGATCCTGTATCACAGCTCAAAAAACAATTTCCTTAGTTACACCAAACTGCTAACTCAGTATTTCTGACAGAGAAGTCCAAGGGGAATTTTTAAAGTCTGCCAACTCATTGTACTCCCAAAAATATGTTCCCAGTTACCTCTTTCTTTCACATCATATCTCCAACATTTGTATTCTACTTGAGGCAAATTATTTGGAGTCTGCTTGGGTATAAAACTACCCAGGCAAACACTTCCAAGCAAAAATCCTAAATCTTCCAGACTTTGTTGCTTATTTGGGAGTCATTCATATATCCTCCCATTGTTTCTTTGTGAATTGCTTACCCAGTCTCTCTTCCCAGTCCTTTCTAACCTCCTCTGATTGATTCTTATAGTTATCATGCAGTATTTTACATGCCCTACTAATTATCCTTTTTAACAGCAACTTCTGTTCTAGATTCAAATAAAAACTCTACCAGTGCTGATCGTTCATGTAGGATCTTCCTATTCCTTTCTCTTTGCCTGTACTCTGATATCAGTCCTTGACAGGAAATGCAGTCTGTAGCCTACAGTCCAAATGTATTCCTGGCCTATTTCCATTCTGTTACCTTTCCCACTTTAATTATTTGCTCCCATTCCCTTGGTTCCTTTGCCAGTTTTCTCCAGTAAATTCCATTCCCCTTGCCAATTCTCTGTACCCATAATTGCAGTCACACCTATTGGTAGAATCTCCATTCTCCATTCCCATGTTAGCTTAATTCTCATAGTACTTTCTGCTACTTAATGAATATAATATTCTGTATGGATATTGATATTCTCATTAAGGATCTGCATCCAAAAATCCCAGTTTCTCCTTGTTCTTGATCTTCCTTTTTCATCATCACTCCCTTCTACTTTGAATTATAGCTTTCTGCTTGTGCTACACATAGCAGCCTTAATTGTGTAGCTCTGTAATATCCCTTCATATTAGGTAATCCCAAACCACCTTGTTCTATTGGAAGGATTAGCTTATCCCACTTGAATCTTGCCCTCTTCCCATCCAAGGTAAAATCCTTCAACTCTTTAATTGCTATCCACAATTTCTCCTCTGGTTGATAAAAATATGACTGCTCTGCATATAAAACTAAAGGGCATCCAAGTTCTCAATTTTTGAATAATCTTTTGTTAGTCTCTTCCCACATATCTGTAGCTGCATAACAGAATCATTTTTAATTCACGTCCCTAAGTACTTCATTTTATCATGTCCTCCTAAGTATGGGCACTGCTGACCCATTCCTCTGTGGGTACATAGTTTATAGCTTTTGCCTTTGTTTTATCTTCATTAATGTATCCCAAAAAGGCTTAAAACTGTCTCAGGATGCCCCACAGCACTGAAATGTCCTTTTCTGGTTTTATCAGGTACAAAATAATACCATCTGCAAGTAAAGCCAACTTTTCTTGATAACCATACTGATTATATCCTTGACTTGAATTTCTGAGCCTTTTATTTTCTTTGCCTGTGGTTCTAAATATAATGCAAATAACAAAGGGGCAAGAGGAGATCCATGTCTGGTTCCTCTGTTTAAACAGAAGTTATAAAAGAGGAACCCCTGCTTTAATTTTTGCCTATGATTCCTCATATATCCTATTAATTAACCATAGTATTGTGTCGGGAATGCAAATGCTTCTATTGCCCTATTTATAAAATCCCACTTCCCTCTGGATCATCATTATTCATTTAATGCTGTCAAATGTTTGCCTTCCCTCCATAAAACCACATTGGTCCATACCTATCACCGTTACCATTTTTTTAGCCATTATAGACATAAACTCTTTATAATCATTGTTTGGAACTGAAATGGGCCTATATGAACCTGGATTGATGGGTCTTTACCATCTTTAGGTATTACAGCTACTACAGCTTTTTCTAGGATGTTGGTGCCTCCTCTTCTTTTAAAATACTGTTAAACAAAACCTTCCAGATCTCTATCACTTTTTTCCCTCCTAGCTTCTAAACTTCCACAAGAATATCATCTGTTCCTGGAGACTTTCCTATAAATTGGTTATACATCACCTTTTTTATCTCATCTCCTCCTATCCTAACTGTTAGTAATTGAGAATCAACTACGTCTAACATTGGCATATTTAATTCTTCTATAAATATTTCCATTTGTACTTTTTCTTGATTTCCACATTTCTCTGCTTTATACAGATTTTCATAAAACTTCCAAAATATTTCTAAAACCTCTCTACAAGATTTCTGGTTATTTTCTTTGTTAAAGGCTCCCTAAGCTTGGAAACAATCCTTTTTACTTCTGTTGCCTAACCCATTGTGCTAAAACCTTTTGTGCTCTATAGTCATTATAAAAACAGTTACTTAACAGCAAGCTTTCTAAATTCATACATATTATCTAGATAATCCCTTATTTTCTCTTTAGCACTCTGCAGTTACAAACAGTTACTTAACAGCAAGCTTTCTAAATTCATACATATTATCTAGATAATCCCTTATTTTCTCTTTAGCACTCTGCAGTTACAAACTTAACAGCAAGCTTTCTAAATTCATACATGTTATCTAGATAATCCCTTATTTTCTCTTTAGCACTCTGCAGTTACACCTCTTCTTGTTATGTGAGATTCCTCTTATTCTGAAATGCTTTAACCTTTGTCAGTGCCTCTCAATAATTCTTGTTACTTCTTAACCATATATCTTTTTCTTTTATTTCTACCCAAATTTTAAACTCCACTTTCATTTTGTCACACTCCTTAGCTGTATTTTCTGAATAAATTTTCATCTTACCTTATAACTCCCAAATAATTTCTACCACCCATTTCTTAATTCCTCTCTTGTTAACAGATAGCTGGGGAAGTACCACTGTCACTTTTTTATTTCATTTTTTATTTCTTATTGGTGTGTGTTGTGATGTCCCTCCTCTGGTCCAGTAAGGAAGGAGCTTCAATCCTCACCACTGACACTGGTGGGGAACGTTCACTTAGAACAAAAATGGATACACACAGTATTTCCAGATGCAGCTCTCTGCACCAAGCACAATTTCCCTTAAGAGCACACAGGAAGCACACTTCAGACCTGGGGCTAAACGTCCTTTCCAGGCTCCAAATAAGACTTCACCTTTCTTTCTGCAGAAACCAGTGCTCTGTGTCCCTGTTCCAAGTGAAAATTCTCCACCTGTGTGAGTCATGAGGATTGAGGGTCCTTGATTACTCCCCCAGAGGAGTGACATCGGAGGATTGAGGCTCCTTGATTAGTGGCACAGATGAAGGACGTCACATGTGTGATCTCAAATAATTATTAGATGCATTTCAAAACTTTCAATTAAATTCACATGTTCCTGTGAAATATAATTTCTGTCTAGCCTAGCCCAGTTTTTGTACCTTGAGGAATAATGTGCAAATTCTCCCACAGCTCCTACTACTAATTTACAACTTCCATACAAAATACTTTCATAGACTTCTTCAAAAATCTCCTCCCTTTTGTTATATTTTCCCTTCTAGCTCCCAATATATTCTCACTGTTGAAATCAAATTTCAGTCCCCACTTAAAAGTAATATTCCCTACTGAAAGCTGATTATTTCTCCCAGAATTGTTTCAGCTCCATTGTAGCAGTTTTAGGTTAAATATGAATACATGCCAGTGTAATCCTCCTCCCTTGCCAGTAGCCCCTTATTACTACAACTCTACCATTATTACCTTTTTTCCTCTTCTATCATTATTGGAGCTCCTCTAGCAATTAATATAAGTACTTTCCTTTTCCTTTGCCCCAGACATTATACTGAATAGCAATCTTGAAATCCTTTCTTTATAAAATTTACACACATTTCTTTCCAAATGTGTTTCCTGCAGAATAGCTATTTGCACTCTGCATTTCTTAATATAGTTCACTACTCTTTACTTTTTGCATATACCTGTGAGACCATTCATGTTCAAAGATAATATGGAAAGTGTTGCCATTATGATAAGAAGCTATTATTCCTACCTATTATGTATAACAGTTTTTTTAATGTCTAGTTTCAGATTTTGTGTTACATGCATTAACTAATGTTTGGCATGTTGATCTTTTATACAGTTGTTTCTTGTCATATCCATTTGTCATATCTTACAAGGCTTTTTGTTTTAATGAAAACCCTCAAAAAAAGAGCACCTTGATAATCTAGTAATACTAACATTCAAAACCATGTATATATTCATGTAATGAAGTTTACGTTTCCAAATATGAACAATTGTCTCAGTTTGACAGCTACACTCACACACTCCTCTTCACTTTAATTGACTTATAATTAAGGTTATCCATGCTAAGATGCACTGTACAGCCTGTGCTTCTACTTACACTAAGTGCTGTCTGCTTTTGTCTTATCTTTATTCCACTCCCAGATGTAGAAAACAACTTGACTGCTTTCGTAAAACATTATTTTTTAGCCACTGAAAGAAAGATGTGTTCAGATTGCCTCCATAGAAACACGAGATCCAGATACACAGTTGCCTTTAGCTACAAGCATCATATGTTGCACTGTGAACATTTATTTGTTAAACGAAAACTTTTCCTTACATTCAGTTTTTTCTTTTTCACTTGCTTCCACTTAAAACCTGTTGTTAGATCAAGCCAAGGTCCTTAGTCCAGTCATTCCTCTATGCAAAAGTAAGAAAAAGCACATCAGTTTTACTTATATCATGATCTGTATACTTTTAATACATGTCTCTCACCCCAACAACCCAAGATTGCAGGCTATAATTCTTAATGCTTTTTTTTCATAAGCTTTCTTCTCTTTTTACATTGCATTGCTAACATTTCTCAAAACTAAACAAATAGAAAGAAGAAGAAAAACAGGGGGCACTTGTTTATATTAGTATCAATATAAAATGCAAAAATAACTGAAAATGCTTTACTGTGTAACATGCAGTGTATCATGTTTTATAAAAATACCGTTAAGCACAAAAATGTTTTACTTACAGTTATCTCTTTCCTTCCTCTTCCCCTCTCCTTAATGTTCTTCCAAACATTAATGACACAAAGTAGGGCATATGCTTTGGAGACTTCTACAAGTTTAACATAGTCAAAAAAGTCCCATATTTCTAGTTTCTTATACCACCATATTTCACAAATATGATTGATGCTTTATAATCCCTCATTTATTCATTAATTTCTGAGTTGCTGGTTTTCTTCCTGATGATCTCCATCTCCCATATCCAGTCTCTGGTTCATTTCCAATCAGTTCTGAGAACATCTGACTTATTTTTTCCCCTGTAGATTACTGGAAGTCATGTATTAGCATGAGAGGCAAAGTGAATGCATCAACGTAGTTGTTGCCAGCAAGAAATTAATTTGCCAAAAGTATTAAATGCAACAACTCTAAAATGCAGTCTGCTCTGCTCAGTGCAGTGATTTCAAAATGCAGTCTGCTCCTTTGCTGTGCTCAGAATGGCTAAACCCAGGAAAAGAAGAAACATTTACACCAAAGCATATTTTAGTCCTATACTGTCATTCACATATATGGCAATCCACTGAATCCTCCAAACACAAAATGTGCCCAGTTACAGAAACTTTATTGACTGTCTAGCCAACCCTGGTGACAGTGTGGTTTGAACAAGAATAAAGCATCAGGACACATAAACAGAAAGAGCAATGGAACATAATAGGGACACCAATTCTTCTCTTACAGGTTTTAGGCAATTATGGCTTCTACCGCACAGCACAATTTTTTCTCTACAAGTTAATACATTCTTCTCAAACTGGCCACATCTATCAATATCTTACTTGTAGAAACGAACAAATTGCGCACACAGACAAAAAAGAAAACTGTATTGTGTAAGTGCTTTCTCATTTAAATTATAAATACAAGAGACTTTTGTATTTGAACAAGTGCTTACCTCTAAGTCTGGGTACACTGAAGTACAGAGATGTTTTGCATATCTACATATATATATATATATATATATATATATATATATATATATATATATATTTGCTTTTCTCCCCGAGCCTCTGCTGAAAAAGGGCTGTGGCTCAGTTGGACATCCCTGATCAACAAATGTCTAATACATAAATAAATACATAAATATATAAAAATCATTTAAATACAAGAGTACCTTTTATCTGAATGACACAAAATTGTTTATCTAATAAAGTTACTTTAGCTTGTTTATGTCTGCTCTGCATGTTTTACTTTCTAGCTGATTCTTTCAAGTATTATCATTACAAAGTAAAAACAGTATTTTGAAATAACACCATACCTTGATTGTGAAAGAAGATGCAAATCCTACCTGGATGATCACCACACTACCACTTGCTGCTGCTACTGTTCCTGTTGCTGCTGTCATGCTCCTATGCTGTCAATGAAATAAAAAGAGTTGTAGGAGATACTCCTGTTTTTTAAAATAAAGTGTGGGTGAAGCATAGACCAGGAAGGAGGAAATGAGGATTTTTTTGTTTTCTTTTCAGAGGGATGAACAGATGTCTGATCATTTTATTGGCTAACACTTTGTGATGTCCGATGTCTCAGAGTATTAACCAATGGAAAGATCAGGCCATCTTGAATTGCAGCCCTTATTCCACTTACATGAATAAGTGAGTGAAAATTAAATATTTTCATGTTCATTTTTAGTTGCAGTACAGAAGAAACAGACAGAGTGCTAGATTATTTGCTGACTGTTTGTCTCTGCTGTGAGGTGAAGAAAGATAGTACACGGTCCATTGTACTGTGTTTGCTTTTTCTCCTGAGCCTGTAACACTTACAGAAAGTTGATTTCCAACTCTGAATAGTAGCACTACTTTTTATGTATGCATTCACAGATGTACACTTGCAGAACTTGAGGACCATATTTCTGAATCTGTAAGCATTTTAAATACATTGCAGTGGTTTTCAAAAGAGCCCAGCACACAGGAGAGCTGTAGGCATGGGTGGAATACTTGTATTTTGACAGTGGCAATGGGGGTACTGATCACTACACACCACAAGTTGCACTGTAGGTGCAAATGAGTTAACAAAGCATAAACAAGCAAACAAGCAACCAAACAAACAAATAAATAAAAGCTCTTTTAGCAGGATATTTAAAAGTGATGCTTGCTATTAATAACAAGCAGGTATCATGAAGATCTAATGGATCTCTCTGGAGACACTGTAGATCAATGGAGAAACAAGAAAACTGTGACTTTGCTAAGTCATATAATGGGGACACATACCACATTGTAGGAAGAAAACAGTAGTGAATCAAAATTAAATAGTATTACAGCCTCCGTTAAATGGCTTGGGGTATAATACAATTACAATGTTTTGCAAACAGCTTAGAATGATGCTAAGGTACTAGTATTTCAGAGACAATCAAGATATGATGTAAAGCATATTTTATAGGCTCTGAGTAGGCCCCCACTTTTTAAGATTTTATGACGAAATGGGATATAGATCTGATGAAATCTGTAGACCAACCTAATGCTGTTACAGCAATAACCTCTATGTATCCTCTCAGTAAGTTAGTACTGTCTTCCAATGAGATGAGCAAAGGGTTGAAGTAATAAATTACTAATCCATTGTGCTCTGCAAGAGTGGGTTTAAATCCCACTCTTGTCAGCTGTTTGTTGTTGCTCTTCAGGAACAGGTTTTTCTTTGACTCAGCAGAGTTTGGTTTTAACAGGCAGGGTATTTTACATCGTCTCAGTACATTCAAGCAGAGAAGACACACTTATTTGTTTCATCACTTCCACAAATTACTGTGGAGCACTACAGAGTGCAAATCCTACTGGCTAAATACCACAAGAGCCTATTCTGACAGTGGTAAGGCAAAGGTAAGCTGGGTGCCATGGTGATCAAAGGTGAGGCTGCTGTCAGCTTTGTGCCCTGGTCTCTCATAAATGAGTACATGCTTAGGGTATTTCTATTGATGTGGTACTTAGCAGGAACATCGCTCTTACCGAAAGGGATGATAATACATTGTTCTGCACTGAGTTTAAGGCCATGAGTTTGGCACCAGTCATTTGTTTGTGGAAGACCCTCTTGTAGGATGTTGACATCATTTGAGGATTCTATGACTGCTCCCAGTTTGCAGTCGTCAGCAAACTTTGACAACCACAGACCTTTAGATTTTGCTTGTACTTGATAGAAATAGATTCCAAACAGTAGAGATCCCAGGACTGATCCTTGTGGAACACCACTGGTTATTGGTCTGTTGTTGGAAGTGAATTCCCCTATTTTGACAATATGGTTTCTATCAGTGAGCCAGTTAGTGACCCACCTAATGATATAATGGCTGATACCTAGCTGGGGAAGTTTGTCAATAATGCCTGAGTGGGGAATAGTGTCAAAGCCTTGGCCAAGTCCAGGTAGGCTGTATGCACAGTTTTCTCCTCATCCAGGGCTCTGACTGTCTTGAAGAAGTCTACAAGGTTTAACAGGCATGATCGCCCTTTGACAAATCCAAACTGAGTAGGGTCAAGTGTTTGAAGATTACCTATATCTTTGCTGATAAGGTCCATGATGATTTGCTCCATGGCCTTGCAGATAAGGCTAGTCAGGCTAATAGGTCTATAATTCCCAGGGTCAGTGGAAGCACCACCCTTGTGCAAGGGGATAACAGTGGCCATTTTCCATTCAGCTGGGATGAAGCTGGCACTTAGACTATGATTGAAAAGAGTACCCAATGGTGTTGCTAATTCTTGTTGGTGCCCATGTAGGACAAAGCCTAGGATGTTATCAGGTCCCACAGATGCTGTATTTTTAGCCTTATTGAGGGCATTTATGACCTGCTTTCTAGAGACACAAGGTGGAGGACAGGTGGAAGGAATGTCATGGGGTATGTGTCGTGGGGACAGCGGAGTGAAATTTTCACAGAACCTGTCAGCTAACAGGTTTGCTATGTCCACAGGCTCAGTGTATGTGGCATTATTACCTACTAATTCGGCACAAATCTGAGTCTTACCTTTTAGGCTGCAGATGTAACTAAAGAATGCCTTATGGTTGTCCTTAGTTGAGGACACTACTTTGTACTTGTAGTTTGCTTTGGAGGACTTCACAAGAAGTCTTATTTGCTTGTTTAAGCTGAGGAAGGAGTGTTTTCAGTTTAGGACATGCTCCCTGTTACTTTTGGACAACAATTTCTTTCACTTATTGTAAAGCTTGTTAATAGCAGTTGTCCACAAGGCAGGTTTGTCCTACCTTGAGGAGTTTGTTTTGGTCCTGTCAGGTATGGCTGCATCAATGCTGTTATACAGGTGTTTGTAAAAAAAACATTGGTGTAGGACTCAGCATAGTTGCCAGTTACATCTGAGGTGAGAGGTACAGTGAAGCTATATATACCATCCCTTAGAAGGATATAATCTGCTTTGAAGAAGTTTTTTAATGTAGTTGCCATTGGGGGGTCCAGTGTAATAGTTACTTTGAATGAGACTGATTTGTGATCAGATCCGACAAGGGAAGACCTCACAGTGGGGGTGCTACAGCAGTCTCCCATATTGGTAAGCACCAGATCCAAGATGTTGGTGCCTCTAGTTGAGGTGTCCACCAGCTAGTCCAGGGCGTTGGAGTTAATAAACTTGAGGAACCTTTGGGCAAGTGAGTTTGAACACAAGTAATTTACCCAGTCAATGGACGGGTAATTAAAATCACCCAGAACCATGGTGTTCGGATGTATCTTGATGGATTCCAGTAGATCCAAGTAGGGAGAGTCAATGACTTGATTCAAGAAGGGAGTCCTGTAGCTGGCAATGACTTGAACATTTGTCCTACCAACAGTTAATTGCACCTGAAGTATCTCCAGGGAATCATACTGTTTAATCAATCTGGAGGTGTATTTATCTTTAATGAATATTGATACACTGCCTTATTTAGTTTTCATGCCTTCCGTTTGCGGTCTGAACATGTGGCAGGAGGTGTAACCTGGTATGAATGGTGTGTTCTCCACTGCCATGAACCAGATCTCCATGAATGTACAGATGTCAGTGTCTTCCAATGTGAGGACTGCTTCCAGTGAGTGCAGTTTCACGCTAAGACTCCTAGTATTTAACTGTGATGTTGTTTTTTGATGAAATGTTTATGTCAGGAATTTTGTCCTTGTGACATTGCCTAAAAAAGACACAATGGGGATGGTAAGAACCTTTGCCAGTAGCTGAAATCCCAGGGGTGACAGATGAAGACCATCTCTGGCAAAACATCAAGGTCTATTGATCATGTCATCCCAGACTGACAGAAACTGGATTCCCTTAGAATGACACCAGAAACTAAGCCAATTATTGAAGTCAATGATTTTCTGTTTATATTGTGTTATCATCTTAGGTGAGGGTAGGGACATACCTGCCTGTGACACATAATCAGAGAGCTTAGTCATGTATCTCCTCATGTAGTTCAGGGAGGTACATCTCAAGTCATTCACACTGACATGTACTATGACTGAATCATAACAGTACTTGTTGAGAGACTCGAGTGCCTGCATGATCTGACGAATCCTGGCACAAGAAAGACAGCTGACCATGACTTTCTCCTTGTTCAGCCTGGTGAGGGGGATGTCTGTGTATCTCTCTATAGATTCTCATATGACTAAGATATTTGGATGGATGTGTGTTGCCTTATGGGCTTTGATGGTGAGACACTTGTGCTTGTGCTATTATGTGTATTGTATGTTTAGGGTGTTATGGTTGGTTTAGTATGTATGTGTTTTGAAGGTCTCTGTTGTTTAGGTAGATGTTTTGTGAGTACCTTTTTATATGTTGGTCTATGTGTATTCTGTGTGCCATGAGTAGGAGTTGTGGTAGGTGGGCTGACAACCTGGTCTGTATTACTATCTATTGTGCGAGAGAGCTGTGATTCCAGATTCATTATCTAGGTTCATCTCTCACAAATGGTACAGGAATGATTTAGAAGTAGGTGGTTGTGAGTGTACATAAGGCAGTTGCTGCACTGCCTCAGTAGACCCATGTCAACCAGGATGGTAGGAGAAAAGGAGGGAAAAACTGACAGTTCATGGTCGTAGGAATAATCTTGGTCTGGCTACAACAGTTGAAGAGGGAATACAACAGGGGCAGATATTAGTAGGTTTAAGTGTGGAGAGCTCTGGTTTAGGTAAAATTTGCAAGGCTAGAGAGCAGGGATCTGTAAATGACAAGCTCTCTGTGTAGTAGTACACAATGCTGTGTGATGCGCAGACAGGCTCAAACAAACGCAAACTGGTTCAGAGTCTTATTAAAGCAGAAAAACAGTAAACAGGCAAAGTTCAAATTATCCAATCAAAATGCACTAAACAGAGTCCTGCAACAGTACCTCTAGCTAGATCAGTCCAAACTGTACCTTCCTCCCATGAAGGCACAGGGTGGCCTCTCCAGACAAAAGATTAAATGTTTTACAAACTCCAAAGGTCACAAACAGTACTAGATTCAACAAAAAACTACACTTAGTCTGTGTTAGTGTTTTTCAAGTGCAGCAACAAGTAAAATGAACAAAACAAGCAGATGAGCAATAATCACCATTGTAAGAGGAATTCAATTATCAGATATTCTAAAAAAATGCAGTAAAGTACAGTTGCACAGTTTAAATAAACAGATATGCAGGAAATATTGTTTTAGTTAATCAGAAAGTGCAGAAAACAGTTAAAAATAAGCATTTATCTTTTCTCTCAGCAGGTATTTG
Source organism: Protopterus annectens (assembly GCF_019279795.1). Classification (NCBI taxonomy): domain Eukaryota; kingdom Metazoa; phylum Chordata; order Ceratodontiformes; family Protopteridae; genus Protopterus; species Protopterus annectens. Next base: position 1,110,602,922 of record NC_056730.1, read on the forward strand.
GAAAAAAGTAGAACAAGACAGAAAGCCTAACTCACTACAGCTTTGAGCAAACAATCAGAAACTGGTTCAAACAGAGTCTTATTAAAGCAGAAAAACAGGAAACAGGCAAAGTTAAAATTATCCAATCAAAACACCCTGAAAAGATCCCTGCAACAGTAACTCTAGCTAGATCAGTCCAAACTGTACCTTCCTACCATGAGGGCACAGGGTGGCCTCTCCAGACAAAAGATTAAATATTTTACAAGCTCCAAAGGTCACAAACAGTACTAGATTCAGCAGAAACCTGAACCTAGTCTATGCTCATATTTTTCAAGTGCAACAAACAAGTACAATGAAGAAAACAAACAGATGAACATTAATTACAGTTGCAAGAGGAATTCAATTAGCAGACAATTTAAAAAGTCTAATTACACATCTTTGTTTTACCCTCATTTATTTGAAGAGGCTTTTCAATGGTCTCTTCATCAAGTGACTTCTCTTTCTTATGTGTACTTTTCCATACAGAGTCTTGCCAACACAGGATTTTGGCTGCTCATACTTCAAAACCATAGCTGCTGATTGCTAAAGCAAACTTTGCAGAAATATGTTTTTATCCTTCATGCAACTTTGAAAGTGTCTAGTCTATCATAATGCATTGTATCAACTGATTCTGCTTCAGCCTTTCTTGAACTTGAGTCTTTTTCTGTGAAGTTAAATGTAATAGATGCAGGTAGCTTTGATTACAACCTATGACTCATAAGTAGTTATGTTTGTGACAGACCTATGTATATAAGTGAAATATTTCAATATTCCAATAAAGCAATATGACACTGCATTGCAATTTCTTCATTAATAGTTTGAACACTTCTTTAAGCTTAGTTATAGACTGTGCATATCCTTGACTCAACATGAAGTGGTGGGACTCCAATTTCTCTGAAAAATGTTTGCATTATCTACTTCCTTACTGATGACCTTTCTTCGACAAAACAACATCAGGAATATAGTGCCTTGTAAACACAGATTTCTCAGTAGTAAAACTGCTTGCTTGTAATATCAGATTAAAGAGCTTAGAAAACTTTGGATAGCAATTAGTACTTATCAGACAGATGGCATCTTGTAGATAGGAATGGTCTGTACTGACCCAGGATCGTGGTTTTACTGGATATGAATGCAACAACAAATTCTCTTATTATTTTTACACCAGTTACACACAATACACTGTGATATAACATTACTAATCTGTGTTGACTATCTTGCTAAAACAAAAGATCACAATCTCTTAATTGTGCACGTAAGAAGTCCGTTATTCCATTTTTAACCTTTTGGCTTGGATTTTAATTCGTTTACAGTTTCGATGTTTGTGATGTTCAATTGTGAATAAATTGTTTTGATTGAGCGAAGTCTAGGAAGTGGAGTTTCATTTTAGAAAGCTGCTTATATTTCGCCTTGATGAATAAGTGGTGGGAGGCACTTATTGGTGAATCCGTTGCTGTTTGGTAAGCACTTAAGAAGTCCGAAGTCTGACATATGAATTATTTTCAGTATGTTTTGTTTCAGATTAATTTTATGTCGCCTAGGTAAGTACGTCTCATGTTCAATATCCTCAGAGAAGGCTTTATGAACATATTGAAGAACCAGCAGAAGTTTCTCCTCCTACAAGTGGTTGACCTTGTTGTTTAAATGATAGAAAAGCCGTCTATAATGAAATAATAATATTTGTTATCAACGATATAGAGATGCTGCAAGCCAATAAATGAGATTTCCCTTTTCATAAGCAACTGACCTATTTATCCATCCCTTGAGTAAAAAAATATTGATACAAAACATGTCCAGAGTAGCTGGAAAGTTAGCCCATCTAAGTCGAATAAGATAAAGGATTAGGGGCCCAGGGCCGCTCTTCATAAGTAGGGTGAAATTCGCTCTGAAAGACTAAATAGATAATGCTAATATATGGAGACTGACCTGTGGTTTTCATTTTATGTGGAAGTCAAGGGCCACTGCTCACAAAAGATCTCTTTATGACTCTATTTTTATTTCCTCAGAATGACATCAGAATAGATTTGGGATCAGTAGTTGACCTTGCAGATTTGTTATCCACAAGATTTCTGCCCTAGCCTGTCATCAGACAACAAGTAATCCTGTTAACACTCACTTGGTGGCATAAGTGAACTATGGACATAGAATCCTTCATTCTATATAGGACATCAATGTGGAAATGGGTCTTTGTTAGTTTAATGGATAACATTTCCCTATTCCACAAAGGTAGCCATTCAGAAAAGATGTGGCGTAGAAGCCCTTAATGAACAAATTTCACTTTGGGATAGAGAACAATCTTAATTACGTCATTACACAATTCCGCTGGAAGATTTACATCTTGCTATGGCAGAAGGTTCCTATGAATCCTAAAGTTAGGACTAGCCATATTAAAATCTCCAATGTTTGCAGGGAATAGAGTTAAGTGGATGCCTAAGTACTTAAAGCTGGTGACTAGCCAGGTGAAATGATTTTGCTTCTAAACATTGGAGAAAAATTAAAATAATATTCAACAGTAATTCATTTGGTGACATCAGTTGCATAACCTGAAATATTTAACTGGTAAAACTGGAAATGAGCAGTCCAGTCCTCAATGTGAAATAAAAAGTTTAATCCACAGCAGATTTTAAATAAACACATGACAATTGCTGTGTGTTTATTGAAAATCCGCTGTGGATTAATTGCCGTGTGTTTATTGAAAATCTGCTGTAGATTAAACTTTTTATTTCACATCGAGGACTGGACTGCTCATTTCCAGTTTTATTAGTTTCTGCATTTTTCCCTTTGTTAACCTAAAATATTTCCTTGACAAAAGGGTACTTCATATTACTGGGATTCTGTAAGAAAGATTCTTAAGTAGAATGATGAGCTTGTCTGCAAATGAGACCAGTGCTCCATAGCAATATTAACTTCATCACCTTGAATGGAATTGGGTAAAGATTTCTAAATGAAACTGCAGTGGGTTTTGTAGCCAGATTAAATAAGATTGGTGGAACAGGGCTTATTTGCTGCCCTGCAATGGATTGCAGGAGGAACAGAAAGGTTGTTGTTGTGTCTTTCGGCTTTTCCCGGTTAGGGGTCGCCACAGCGGAACTCCGGTCCGCTAATGATTAGCAGTAGATTTTTACGTGCTAAGTTGCTGGCCCTGATGCACAACCTTCAATGAAGGTACGCCCATTCATGCATGTCTCCACACAGAAGATGCTCTAGCTGAGAATCGAATGGGACAACGTCTTACTGTGAGGCGACAAAGCTACCATAGCACCACCACTACAGTACAATAGGAGGAACAGAAAGGTTAGAGTCCCATTTTACAGCTCTATGTGAAATCATGCACATGCTTTCAAAGGCTGTGATAAGACAACTGGGGGGATTACATTTTGTAAAGACATTAAAAAGGTGGTTATATTCAACTTAGTCAAAAGCCTTTTTAGCATCCACTGAAAGTGTGACCCAGCTCCCTGAACATCTATGCAACTCCATCCACTATGCATTTTTAAAACACAGCCTTATAGAATCCTGTCCTGGACAAACCTGACTTGATCTTCATGGGTAAGTGAAGGGATACAACGTTTTAATTAAGATACTCAAATGCCCATAGATAGCTTTGAATCTGACTTCATAAGGGGAATGATCTATAACTAATGGGGTTCATTTTTTCCCTCTAGCTTTATGATCAGGATAAGATGATCCCATTTCTGTGGAGGTACTATCTCTGATTTATAGTGTTATAGGTTTCCTATTGTAGACCCTCAACTTGCAGAGGGAGTTTCATATAAGCTGTGCCTGGTAAATGGGCAGGTGGCTTACAAGATTTAGGTTTAGCTATGTGCTATGTGGAAGTTCTGTTTTCATCAGTGTGGTGGATACGTTCTCCTATAGGGCCCCCAAAATTGCAGGAAGATGTGAGAAACCTATACTAGCAATGACACTGGGACATTTTCCTGACCTGGTACAGTGCATTGTAAATTACTTGAAAGTAAACTTACAGAATGCCCAAACTGTGCATGAGGGTGTTTGCCACTTCATCAGATTAAGTCTTTAGTCATGGGGATTCTGTTCTCCAAGTCTTTATTTCATATTTCCTCATAGGGTGCCAATGCACTTATAGGGTTACCTCAAACTATAGAACATGCAACCCACTGTTGCCAGTTCAGTGTTTGATATTGATAATATTTTGAATAATACCTTCAAGATGCCTAAAGTGGACAAGCTGCTCCTCACCTCTGTGGCTTTGCTCGACAGTGGCACAGGAAAATAATTTTCTTTGGGTGACAAAAGCCAGGATACCTTTTTGGCTGGGCTTGTATAGGCCCCAGGGCCGATAGCCTAGTACCTACCTATAAACCTATGAACCTATAGCTCCTTCTAGTGCTGTTGGCTACTACCTGCTTTAATTATTCTCAAAATTCATGGAGCTCTCTGTTCCAAGGATTTCCATATTGGTTGCAAGATTTCCCTAATCCACTGGCCTGTGACCTTAGATTTAATGAAAAAAGGAATATCAATCCCATAAGATGGGGAGTGGTCATCATATTTATCCATGTGCATCTAGAAATTCTTGCATGACCTTCTGTAATAGATCTCCAAAATTCTTCTGCCTCTTGTAGTATGCTGAAGCTTCTATAACCTAGGAGATGGGGGTTCAGGTTATCTAAACAAGTTAATAAATTTAGTGATTCAGAAAGATCCCCAGCACTTGAGTGAAAGGCAGCAGTAAAACGGCCCTGTTTCTGAGATGTGGAAGTATTGTATTCAGGGACACATTAGCCACAAGGATGCGAGAAATCATTATTGTCTAATTTGCATGTCATTGAATTGCTATCAACCATCACAAATACAGATCAGCACTTCTCTGTGGTATTTAACAGTAGTGGCCAATGTATCACATTAGTACAAGTACCCACCCATAACTCATTCACTCCCCTCACTCACAAAATGAATACTTTTAAACACACACACACACACACACACACACACACACACACACACACACACACACACACACACACACACACACACACACACACCTGTCCGTGTATTGTCAGATGTTCCCAGGTGTCACCTTTTTCCTGCCATTGTAAATCATGGATGATTGCAATCAATCATGAATGTCAGACATTAGATCTTCACACTAAATATCCTTCAGTAAATGTGTGCTTGTGCAACTTTCTAAGAATTTAAGAGGAATTCTTAAAATCCATCCCTCTGTCTCAGAATTAATTTTGGTTTTGTCTAGTTTTCCTGTGTTACAAGGTTGAGAGATATGTCTTATGTTCATTGTTCCTCTCCTCATAACTAACAAATTGTTGCAGGTATTGAATAATGCCCAAGATGATCACTCCCTGAAATTCATTAACAATCATATTGGCTTCTCACTAAACCTACATGATTTAAGCACGTTAGTGTGATAAGCAGCCATGCTAATCAAATATGCATGTTTCTCACCATGCCTACAAGTTTACAAGCAGCCTTTCATGACTAGCAATAGTGTCTGTAGCCATGGAAAGATGTTTACAAGCATGAGCACAGAATGTAAACAAAATGTCTTGCCTATAGGCAAACCTAATATACAACCATGCGCTGTGGCACAGAAGTATTAAGGGCAAGTATAGTGGAAGAATTCTGAAGGAGGGGAAGTGAAGTGAAGTGGGGGCATATACAGAAATAACATTGGTTGGACTGCAGAAGTAATTAACAGGGGAGGGGAAATGGGGAAAATATAATCAGATACTGAAGGCAAATGTGCCAAAGTGTCAGACACATTTGGTACATATAAATACTGCCATATAGATATAATCATAGTTAAGCTCAATTACAATACTTGGCTTGTACACAAAAATAACAATGGATATACTAACAAAGGATGTGAGAGGGACATAAAGCTGCAGTGTAACATATGGGAGTTAATGTGATATATCTGTTAATAAAGTGCTGAGTTGAGATAACAGTTAGTAAGGATAGTAGATACATTAAAGACAAATGCATAGACTGCAGTTATTCCTGATGAGATATAGATTTAGAAAATTTGTGTGCATGCTAGCTGACACCACTGCTATATTCTCCACTTCAGCATGTATACACAAGAACAAATGAACCTTACAACCATTGTGTCATGCACATCAGAAAGGGATATATTTGTACAAATAGATGTTATTGGAACCCATAGGAAAGGAGTTTATCACCTATAAACATGTAGCAGACAAGCATGTGTTATGTTAATGCTAAATGGTAATATAACAACACTCAACATACATAAGTAACAAATGACAGTACAGATCACGTGACATTTCATGATTTCAAGTTTTCCACTGGTAAATGGCAGACAAGCTCATATATCGCTACATTGGGCAGGCTCACAAGGAATTACACATAACAGTGATTTAACAGCCATTCAACAGTACCAACACACAAGAAAGTGTCATAACAGAGGCCAAATCACACTTTCTGATGATTTGGTAGCAAGCCATACAGTAAGAAATGTTTTATGGAAGCCCTGATCTGCCATTAAGTTGTACAGTGTGATGAAAAGAATTGGAGTAATAAAGGAATGTTTGGATGATTTCAGAAATAAGCAATGCCTGTGAGCAATGAATGACATCATAATAATTTGCATCCTGTCATTTTCAAACACATCCCAGGGCAGATTTTAGAAAGATGCATATCAATCATAGATGCCACAGAAATACACATATTGGTTGAATCTTGAGGGGCTTACAGAATTTTCCTATCATAAGTGGTGTGGATGCCCTACCTTGTAGGACAGTAGCCTGTAAATGGCGACCCTCTGACTGTGCCATTACTATTTTCTGCATGTAAGCCACTGCTGTCTGACAGACAGATGTTACTAGATTCAAAAACCTACCTGTGATGCCAGACTATCTACAGACTGCTGAACTGACTGTATGTGCTACAGGAGATAGCAATGAAGGCTGTCACAAACAATGAAATCAATGTGTGAAGTAAGAAAGGTGTTATGGATATGGCAACAATTTGATTTATTCAGAATGCTGAAAAGGAGCTACATATTTTACTGTCCACACAACAGTGAGCAGCACAGTATCAATGCTTCTTTGCCAAGGAAGCTGTTTCCATCATGTAGTACACACACTGTCCCAGAATCTAACCACATTCTATCTGAGTAAGTATGCTATACAAGCCAGTAGTCAATGCACGTGCCACAGGAGCACTCACAGCACAACATGCCCCTAATAACTGTTTCACTGCCATGCATTTACAGCATGTGATTATATACCATTGGTCAACATAAAAATGGCTAAAAATAACTAGACACAACGTTTTTTTATGTAGTGTTAGTACATTCATATAATGCTGTCCTTTTCAGTAATTAAACAGCAAGCTGTTTAAATTTACCTTCTAATGACGTGGCTGTAACAGAAGCACTATAGTAGAATCTTAACACAAGTGTGGCACTCCACCTCTGCTAAGTCATTACATCATATGATTGCATCACAAACAATCCCTTTGCAATAAAAAGGATTGGGGGACCTCTCCCACTGCAAACTGACACATTATAACTGTGATGGATGCCATTCATATATTACAGTAAAAAGTCACACAATCCTAGCAGTCACTGAATGTGGGTTTTGAACATCTGACCATTTGACTACAGAAAATGCATAATATTGTATAGAATGAATGCTGCACAGTAGAAATGTCACTACAACATTTTCAAGGCATTACAGCATGTTAACAATGCAAGGGATATACGTGCCTGTAAATTGCTGTAGCAAGGGAACAACATGCCGAATATTGTCTCATTATTAAGTGCCAGAGGAGAACACTTACTACAAATGTTGTGTAAGGAAAATGCAATTGCATGTCATAATTACTATGAATAAGAGCATTGCTGTGTGAGAAAATTATTATATCATTTTGTAAGAAAAATCAACTTCTATACACATGCACAGCAAATGTGTTTGACAACAGTGTTAGCGACATGTACAGTCACAATAAGACTGACACAGTGTAGTCTGAGCAGTAATGTCTGGATTTGAACTAACAACCTAAGATCACAGACTAGAGATGAGTGCCTGAATTGCAGGTGCTGCACGGCATGTTGCTGTACATCTGTGACCCAGCTGAATGGATGACATCACCATTGTTAATTAGCTGGATGTTTATGCTAAAGAAATTGGTTGAGGGCTCAATAACATTGTACAGCTACACATCATATATGTATTTGAAGAGTAATCTACACAGTGTGAGAGTGAAAAACACTCAAGGTGAACTCAAGCCTTCTACCTATGTCGGTACACAATCTACAAAACACAGTATCAGCGTTATGCACTACAGGATAAGTAGCACTACAACTTTGAGGTATCACAGTTATTTAAGGATTATGTAATCATTGTGTTGCCAAAAATGTATTTTCCCTGGGAATGATAGAATTTGCTAGTTTAACACTGTGCTGCTGAAAATAAGTGGAAGTGTACATAACATTGTAAGGTAGTCAAGTGTATATGACAGCAATGACATTCACACTATTTAACCAAGGATGGACTTGAACCACCTACTTATCTAGTAATACAGTCTATGGTGCAGAGTATAAGCAACCAGCATCAGAGCAGAATTCTGAGTACAAGTGAGGCATACAGCATCTATGAAGGGATGACATTTGCAGTATATTGTCAAGGAGATGTAAGTGTTAAAATGACTTTTACAGCCATCTGAGGTTGTAAATGTTGCCACTAAATATGTGTATGTAAACTAGCCTTGAATCCATTAATAGTTACACACACACCCTTAGAAGGTAATCACTGCTGTATTTGAACCTCCCACCCATCTAGGTACACATTCTAGAAAACAGTGTAAAGGAACACAAGTGTCACATGAGAAGTCTGACTTTTAAAGTGTGAGAGTGCACTTGAGAAAGAATGACCTCATCAGTATGTTGCAGAGTGGATGTTGTTATGAAAGGTATGATAAGGGAATGGGGGGACTTATCTACCTGTATAAGGGTTTCCCATGTGAAAGTGGATTTATTTCAGCTGTTGTTGAAGTTATGCCTACCTGACTTTACAGCCCCACACAGTCAAGTTCACCACTATGAGATTTAAACATCCTACTTATTTAGTTACATAATCTACAGGTCATTATATTAAACACACAAGCCACAGTAGAAGTCTGACTACAAGTGAAACATACAGCATCTTTGAGGAGATGACACAACCACTGTGATGTAGAAACACTGCTATAGTTAAAACTCAATACACTGATGTTGGATTATGGTTCTAGGCAAAACATGTCACTCAGTGCAATACTACCCATGGCAAATGTGAGTGAAAGCATGGCAGTCAGTGTTGCATTTGAAAGACCTTCTTAACTAGTTACCTGTTCTAGAGACCAGTGTATGAACCAGAAGCTCTACAACACAGGTCTGACTTCCATAGTGTGCGACTGCACTTTAGAAAGAATGACCTCATCAGTGTTGTTGTGAAAGGTGGGATAAAGGGATGGTGGAGCCATCTAGCAGTTTAAGATATTTCTCCAGAGTGGAAGTTGACTGAACACAGATGTGTTAGAGGACATGTTCACATGACTCTATACACCTCCTCACACTCAAGATTCCCACTTTGAGCATTGAACCGCATACCAATCTTGTTACACAAGCTAGACAGCACAGTATTTTTCACAAGCACCACAGAAGAAGTCTGACTCTTAAGGGGAGAGGGTGCAATTTTGACAGGATGACCTCATCAATTTGTTGCAGAGAAGCTGTTTTTGTTAAAAGTGGGATAAGGAAGCTGTGGGCAAAATGTATTCTGCTCAGAGGAAGTATACACAGCACCAAGTGTTATACACACGTTTCTGACATTGAGCATTGAGCCTCCTACCTATCAAGTTACACAATCTAGAGAGCACATTATTATTGGCAAGGGTCATTGGAGAAGTCTGACTTTAATAATGTGAAAAGGCACAGCTATAATTGACAAAATCCACTGTTTGGAGCAGATGGTATTTTGTATCACAGGTCTGGGGACAGACACAATATGTATGCACAGGACAACATAACCACCATGTGATTGTCCCATTTAATGACATAATTATTTGCTAAGATTGATATGCTGTCCTTCATGTACATTGCATTACTATGAGGGACATGTACCTGTTTCACAATTTGGAATGCCAAAGAAAATCATAATTGTAAACCAGTGGATTATAAATTAAACTTTCCTGCCACTTCATTCTGGGATGATTGCACACTTGTCTTGCCTTATGCTTGCACAATGTGCATTGACAAGACAAAAATACACTTCTTGTACAGGACAGTGCACTGCAGAATAACAGTGATGGATCATGTGTGAATAAATTAACCAATAGTGTAACACAGTTGTATGTGCAAACATTGGAAAGCAGACATACATTAACTGACTGAACTGAGACAACTTCTCCTGGAAATCAAGAGAAGTTGGTTCAGTTCAGTCAGTAGTTGTATGTGCAAACACTGGAAAGCAGACATACATTAAATGACTGAACTGAGCCAACTTCTCTTGGAAATCAAGATTAACATGTTGTCAAAATTCAGTACAGACATACAAATGTCATGCAACATAAACAAATAATTATTTTTTTGTGTTTTATTTTAATTCTCTGCCAGAAGAGCAGCACTGACATGCTCAGTTGTGCTGCTGATGGCAAAGTATTACTACACGAGTAATCATATCTTGAGGTGTTGAACTTTGAATAGGAATTAGCAGTAGTCTATGGTGCTCTTTGCCGTCTTTCATACAAACAAACATTATGTGCATACAACCATATATTAACTTACTGGAATGCAGAACAGATATGTGTTATGATCATGTTTCATGTTTCCTGAGTTACACATTTGTTATGAAAGTTGCATTTAGTCAATCCTTATATAAATGCTGAATGTGTGTTATGAAACACAAAGGACCAGACTTGTTATTGCTGGTGGAAACATGGCTTCTGGAAAAATTTGTGAAAAAAGCAGGTTTATTGGATGACACAGAAGTGGTACATGTTTCATTGTTGCACATATTTCTGTTGTATTACTGTTTCCTTTATCAGCATAATTATTCAGGCAAGATCTGTACAAAATAGGCTTCACAACAGGGAGCATGCACATTAATATAACAGAAGGGTAATATTGTGTTAAGTAAAGGTGTAGCCAACATTTACAGCCAAAGGAGTCATGCAAAACATTCAAAAAAAATTTGCATATATCGGGATTCAAACCTTGAGAGCATTTCAAGAAAAAAAACTTAATACCTGAGTATTATATAAATCACCATGTAGGAAGGCATACTTCACAAAGTTCCCATGTGACAGCAGATTGCAGAAAATCCAAATGTATGTATTCATCTTCATTACCCTCTTGACAACTGTAAGCTGTACATTCAAATCTTTAGCTTGTTGAAAAGTAGATTAAATGGACTATACATAGCTAAGCATAGCAGCACAAAGGGCACCAGACTAATTCAGCCGAAGGCAAAAACTGACAAGATTTTGGCAAAAGCACTTCCATTTATCCTCAGTTACAGTCAGAGTTTGGCACCAGGGATTGCCCCCAATGCAGAGGTGGAAGACTAATGACACAAAAGGGAGAAGATACATCAACATGGCGAGTGGGAGGTAAGGACAAAGGAGCTTATAACAGAAGCAGGATAATGGTGACTCATAATATACATAATATACACATAAAATACTGTATTAAAAATACTTAGCTAATGCCTGGATTAGAACCCTTGAAAGTAGTCAAAAAGCTATCTGTACACATGATCATTATCTCCTCACACCACAAAGGAAATATTACGTCACACCATATAAATAACATAATTGAAGGACATTGACAACTTAGTATAGCAGAAGGGATGAACAGAGTCAAAAAGACCAATCAACAGAGGTATGGCAAAAATATTTTTGTTGGACATGTACAACAGTCTGTATGGTGAATTACTCTTAGTTATTTACTCATTATTAAACTATCATGTGGTTTTTAAAGGGAGAAAGAAAAGGTAGGTGAGTGAACGCAACATTAATACATACACAGAAAAAGGTTGGCTTACTAAATCTGATAACCAAAAAAGGAAGTATGGGGGAAATGGAACCACACACAGATGATATTGCAAAAAATGCAGCAATCCCCAAGTAATTCACAGGTTGTGAGCAACTGCCTCAGTATAACACTATTCAAACAAAAACAAAATTAAGCTTCATATCCAAACAATAGAGTAAAACTGAAGATGTATAGGACTTAACGCTTTTGTCCCTAATAATATTTCATCAGAGTGAACCAATTATCCTGGCTACATTTTTTTTAAGGAAACTCAGCCAATAAATGGCCACTACCCTAGCACAATGCATGTATAAAACTCAATAGCATTAATTTAAAAAAAAAACTTACTGCTGAAATAACATAATTTAGTTAAAATTCATTCTCTTGTTAAACTTAACTGTAAGTATAGATGTAAATGTAAATATGAATATATAATGTGTAAATGTATGCATTTGATTTATATGTATTTATGTCCCACAGTGTTAAAACATTAAACAATAAAGCACATTCATTGATAATATAATAGAATTAAAAAGAGAATCATTAATTATTATTTAAAATTTAAGCATAGTAATTAGGAGTTCCATCATTACTTTCACAGTTAAAAACAAGCCTAGCTAGACAATCAGTAGATGGTGCCAAAGTAAAGAGCTAATATTGAGTATTAATTACTAATAAATAAATAATTTATTTATTTTATTTATTTTACATTTGTTAACCGGGCTAGTCTAACTGGATATATTTCCATTTTCAGCAGAGGCCCGGGGAGAAAAGCTCCACAAAGACATAGCAACTATTACATACGATGCAATAAAGAGCAGCATAAAAATATACTGTATCAGGAAAATATTATACAAAAAATCAAACTTATTGTATTCAGAATTAACAATTGTACAATAATGTACTCATATGTATGTATGTACTAATAAATAAATGCTTAAACAGATAAAATTGCACCTGTAGATTTAAATAACCCTAAACACTTCATTTAATGTCTAATATAGGTGTTACAGTCAGTCAAACATCAAACTGTGTTGGCTCTCACTTTTAAAAAAATACTGATGGATACACTGTCATTCAAACTCGGGAAGTGTAGACATCTAAACATAACTGCCACAATATTTTTTTTCATTTCCAGGAAATGGTTGCAATCACCACCCTTCAGTGAGGTGTGTACCCTATCAATAATAAAAAGTTGAAATTTTTAAAACATTTCACAGTTGTCCACATGTTGAAACAGGGCATTAGTGGAGGTTTTTTTCTTTATATCATAAATGTGCTCCCTAATGAGTTCCCTTAATCTATTAACAGTTTTTCCAATATAGAATTCAGTGTAAAACTTGCAGGTAGCCACATAAACAACAAAAGTAGTGTCACAATAAAATTTGCCAGGACAAACTAGACTATGCTTATGTCCATCAATACTTACGTAGGATCCCTCATGTATGAACCTGCAATATTTGCATCTGCCATATCTATTTATCTGGTGGGTCCATCCAGTAAACCCACTGTCACCCAGTGAGCTTTCACTCAAATTCTTTACAGACCTTCCTTTACTAAACACAATGAGGGGGGGACTCACCAAACTTCTGTCTCACTTCAATGGGAAAGATAAGGTTCCATAGGTCATTAAACACTTCAACACACTTAAAACTTGGCTTTGGTAGACTTTATTTGTCCTCCGAGTTGTCTGTTTAGTTTGACAAGAGTGCTTTTATTCTGCTGGGTGCTGCACCTCCTAATTTTTGCCATAACTTTCTTCCTTCTGTTATATAGCCTTTTGATTTTTTGATTCCACCAGGGTGGCTTGTTTTTTTAGTTAATTCTGTACTTCTTCCTGGTGGGTACAGCTGCCTCTGTGCAGCTATTAACATGCTTGTGTAAGGTTTCTGTGAACAATTCTGCATAGGCATCAGTGTTCTCAGGGTTTATGGCGGCTTGAATTTTTGCCAGGTTATCACTTAATAGTAGGAGGTTAACCTTAGAGTTGTTCTTGAATATTCTAGGTTTAGCTGGGGGTCCAGGTTTTATTGTTACCTCAAAGGAGACCATTTTGTGGTCTGACCTTACCAGGGAAAACATTACAGTAGGGGATGTGCAGCACTCTTCCATGTTAGTGAAGACCAGATCCAGTATGGTTGCACCCCTGGTTGGTGTATTGATTATCTGGTCCAGGGGGTTTTTATGTACAAAGTCCAGGAATCTCTGTGCATATACTTTTGGTGTTGTATAAGATTCCCAGTTAATAGTGGAGTAATTAATGTCACCCATGAGTATGGTATTGTGTTGGATGGTTAGTGCTTTCAATAAGTTTAAGTGTATGGTATGGGTTCCTAGGTCATACAGGGGGACCTGTAGCTTGCAAGGAAGCAGTATTGGATTTTGTCTATGGTAATTTGAACATGGAGCATTGTCCTGTTTGACCAGCCTTGAAGTACATTTATTTTTGATGTAAATAAAGACACCTCCACCCTTAGTGCCTGCCTGTGAAGTAGCTGGTCTAAATGCGTGGAAGGCATTATAACCTTGCACTGTTGGTGTGCTCTCCATGGCTTTAAACCATGTCTCAGTGACCACATAGACATCAGCATTCTCTAGGGTGAAGAGAGCTTCTAGGGAGTGGATCCTGTTTGAAAAAAAAAAACTCAGTGTTTAGTTTTATAGGTGTGTAGTCATATGTTCCTAAGATGACACATCTGTCCTGTGAGCAGTATTAACAGTAATACTGTATGAATGTGATATCTGCAATATCCACCTATGAACTTTGCAAAATAATGTGCATCAAGAATTTTACTTTCCATCATATAAGAAGCTGTAACTACATTGTGTAAAGAACAATGTATAGTCATCCATTACTGGCACAGGGTGGTGGTAGTGGGGGAGAATTAATGAGAGCAATCCTAAATTCAAAGACGTGTGTGAATTGTATGGGCCTAATGAAAGTTCTGCAGTATACGTACTGGTGCTGTTCTCTATGTCAGAACAAACATCAACATACAAAATAAGTAAAAAATTAAAGCTCCATGTTAGTACACACAAGTAAATACAGCCCTCCCCCACAAAAAAGTAAAGGAAATGAAAAGAAAGTGTGCACATCATATAAGAAGAACAATATCTGTGTAACTGAGTAGTACATTGCAGCATTAACCAAAGAAATGTACGTTTCCATTACAAGTGGTAATAGTGTTCTTGGATGTCCACATGTGCGGTTGTATGGATAGTGGTCAGATATATACCACAAGGTTAACATATTTATAGGATACAAATGTCAAACCCCTGACCTTGCTAGAAGGTGATACAACACTTTTCACCAATAACTTGCCCAATGGGCATAGAAAATGTTCCATAATATCATGTTACATTTTTCACAAAGTTTTGCAATGCAACAAATAATGCTTATACACATCTATGCCACCAATAAGGGACAAACAATGCACAACTAAGCTATGGGTGTATTGTGAAAGCCAGTCCATCAGTAAATTGGAAACATAGCATTTTGTAGACAACAGAAGTGCAGCTTTGCATCAAGTTAGTTGTGACATTAGAAACAGTTCGCAAGCAATTAACAACATTTAGCTGTGTGGGTAAACAGTAACCTACTATGGTACATATTTCCTTCCCTACATTCCCTGCTGAATTTCCTTGATATAGTGTGGATTCAGCCCTGTGAGCACTGTGAATATGCAAAGGATGTGTGAACTCATTAACATTCATGAATTCCAAAATCTGCAGTAAGTGTAGGGAATGTAAACATGGTTTAAGGATGTACAAAATTGTATGCACACTCAGTATATTTACAAGGACGAGCAATGAGAAGTGTTACCTGCTAAGTGCTTGCAAGTACAAATGATTACTCTGATTGCAGTATCAATCAGGGTGGGTCAGAGAGAAGCTACAGACAAGAAATTTTGGGAATACCATTGACTGACTTAGGAATGGAACATTCTTAACACTGATATGAATTGTTTATGACAACAGTTTCTGCCTCTGAATACAAATGTGTTTCCAATTCTAAGGAAGTAGATTACACTTTGAAACATATATCAACTGCAAGGCAAAGCATATAGCATTCTTGTTAGAGAAGCATAGCTATGGGAATGATGAACATTAAATAAAGAGTGAACAGAGGCAGGTGGCATGTCTCTTTCAAAAAACTTTATTCTTAGATCACACACAAGCACTTTCACCAACTGGCTTCTTCAAGTGTATACAAGAACTAGCAACACACCCATATTTATACTATGCATCTCTTAATTAACTAATAAAGAGCTTAAAGGTATATAAAACTTTAAAATAAAGATAAAAATAAAATTAAAATAAAATATCAACTTTATAAAACCCCCTATCCTTATTTACATGTCACATATGAAGCCATAAATAATATAGATTTATAAATATTTCCCATAAACATATATATATAGATATATCTATATATATATATATATATATATATATATATATATATATATATATATATATATATATAAGACAACATAAATACAACTTCAATAAATACCATAGTTTATAAAATACTTGCATAAATGTGCACAGTCAACAATTCAATAACTAAATGACTATCTACGTAAGGCTCTATTTTTAAAAAAGGTCTCAATGGCACATGGTCATTCAGGCCATGTCCATAGTCAGCTCTCAACCTAATTATCCATTTTATTTCCAGATTCTCTGTTTGTGTCTTAGTATCACCCCCCCTTATAGTTTCAAAATACCTATCTATCACTCTAAAAGTAAATTGATGCTCTATATTAGTTTCTTTTATGTATTATTTTACCACAGATTTGTAGATGACCTTTTTATGATATGGAATGGTTCTACTGACAAGTTGCAATTGTTTACTGATTATATTAATAGTTCTACAAGTTTTCTTAAGTTTACTCTGAATTATTCAGATAAGGAAGTAAGGTTTTTAGATGTATCTGTCATGTGGACCACAAATGGTGACCTGAATGTTAAAATGTATAAGAAAGAATGCTACATTAACAATCTCCTTAGGAGGGATAGTATGCACCCTCAGTTCATTTTTAAAAACGTAGCCCAAAATCAAGTTTATAGAGCTTACAGGATGAAGCAGTTGTTACACAGTTAACCGTAGTGGAAACTGATTTATTATCGAGAGGTTATGATAGGAAATTAATTGATTCTAGTATCAATGTAGTAAGGAATGTGAGGCACACTAGAGCCAAACCATACTTTTCTAAACAAATAGAAAGTAATATTAATGATCAGGTCAGAAAAATACAAACACTTAAACCATGTTTTAGTTATTTAAGAAATATTAGACGGTATACTGATATTATTAATAAGCACTGGAATATTTTAACTTCGGACAAGCAAAAAAACAAATTGATAGGTGCTTTTCCAGAATTCACATTTAGAAATAAAAAATCTTTAAAAAGACAATTATGTGGTCCCAGAGAAAAAGGAACCAGACCATGTTTTAAATGCCAATTTTGTAAATATATAAGTACAGATAGAATATTTGTGTATCCAGATACAGGCAAATGTTTTAATTTTAATGTTAGTGCTAGATGTGATTCTTTACATTTAGTTTATCTAGCTACCTGTAAAATATGTAATAAGTTCTATATAGGCAAAACGGATAGATTATTAAAAGACAGAATTAGAAAGCACGTGTATCATATTAAAAAGGGAAGTTCCTTTAATGTTCTAGCTAAACACATAAAAGAAACTAGTATAGAGCATCAATTTACTTTTAGAGTGATAGATAGGTATTTTGAAACTATAAGGGGTGGTGATACTAAGACACAAACAGAGAATCTGGAAATAAAATGGATAGTTAGTTTGAGAGCTGACTATGGACATGGCCTGAATGACCATGTGCCATTGAGACCTTTTTTAAAAAATAGATCCTTACGTAGATAGTCATTTAGTTATTGAATTGTTGACTGTGCACATTTATGCAAGTATTTTATAAACTATGGTATTTATTGAAGTTGTATTTATGTTGTCTTATATATATATGTTTATGGGAAATATTTATAAATCTAAATTAGTTTTTATAAAGTTGATATTTTATTGTAATTTTATTTTTATCTTTATTTTAAAGTTTTATATACCTTTAAGCTCTTTATTAGTTAATTAAGAGATGCATAGGATAAATATGGGTGTGTTGTTAGTTCTTGTATACACCTGAAGTCAGTTGGTGAAAGCGCTTGTGTGTGATCTAAGAAAAAAGCTTTTTGGAAGAGACCTGCAGCCTGTCTCTGTTCATTTATATCATTGGTTTTATCTTTTGCACTCTGAGGTACCTAGTTATCCTAGTGACTTTGTTTTGTTTTTGTGGAAGATTTGCTATTAAATAAAGAGTAGCAAAGAGGTGCAGTGTTCAAATCTTTTATTTTATTTTGTTTGAAGAAAGATTATATGCCCTGCTATCAGTATCATAACCATTCATATATCTAACTGAAAATTACACAGGGCAAAGGTCAGGATTTTTTCAGTTGCTCCTGTAAAGTCAAGTGATACTTACATAGTGACTGTTTGCTTCCATATAATCTGTAATCAATTTTCTGTGAATTGGTTTAGATTTCAGTTTGGCAGAATTATCTAGCAACAAATTAACCTTTCTAATCGTATGATCACTGCATATTAACAGTGGCAAAACTTGACTTGAAGTAACAATAATTTCTTTAGAAATGCAAACAATATCTAGTATGTTCCATTCCTGATACATGTTTTTCAGGAAAACATATATACGCAATGTAAAGGGACTGTAATGGGTACCCCCCCATTGCAGACAACTATGCTAATATTGTGATGTATGTATGAGAACAGCAATTTGTTTTGAATGCTTCCATTAATCCTTACTTTAGCAACATTTCTTTTTATAGAATGTTTGTGGGTGATCTCTCAGTTATCTAGGAGGGTGATCCAAACTTGTTTGAAGCATTTTTCAACTTCATTTCTAATACCACAGATTTCTAACATTTTAAAAATGTATAAATCTATCTCTGATAGATTTTTTAGACATCACTATAAAGAAGGATCAGATTAATAAGCCATCTTTGTATAGAAAGAAAGAAATGCAGCAATTATTTATATAGATCTAGCATGCATCCACCTTTTGTATTTGACAACATTGTAGTAGAACAGATGGGTAAGGTAGGGAACTTAAACACCAACAATGATACTATGCTGATTCAAATCCATGAGTTATCATCTAATTTTATACAAAGGTGGTATATGCAGGATGCAGTAGAATTTTTAAAATCTCTATATAGCAACTGTTGGTCCCACTATCAGAGATTTTTAGATGATATAGCTATTTTTTGGATTGACACCGAGGAGAAGTTACATGAATTTTTGAACTATCTGCATACTACTACCACCTTTTTGGAATTTACCAGTTCTATAAATATGGATAGACTGGATTTCTTGGATGTGAGTCTAATTAAGACTGGGGAGAGCATTAAGTCTAAAATATTTCATAAAGACACGTTTTCAAATTCTTATCTTCATTTTTCAAGTGCTCATCCTTTTATACAGAAAAAAAACATTTACAAAGGTCAGTTAATTCGAGCATCCAGAATGACTTCCCTGGATGTTGACTTTTCATTGGAGTGTGACTTTATTGAAAGCTTATTTATTCAACGGGGTTACCCGAAGAACTTATTGGTGGACAGTCGTACCTATGTAAGTAATTTACACCACATCAAGTACTACCCATTGTTGGGCAAAGGACTGGACAGTAATCAACATGTGTTAAGTGAAGTTAACCCCTTGGCTTACTCCAAAGCTCTTACCTTAGATTTTAATTTGGACTCCAAAATGGTAGAGACACAATAACAAAGGAATGGAATAGATTCAATTCATTGACTAATCTCAAAGGTATTGACAAGGGACCCCTGAAGATTAGTTATAATAGGGGAAAAAATATGAAATACCTCTTGGAGGGTGGGGGTAAACAGAAGCCTGCACACACCACTAAGAGAAAAGGCACTTTTAAATGTGGAGCATGCACACAGTGCAATTTTATTTCTAACACTGACTGGGTATTTTTAAAAAGTAGGAATAAATGTGTGTATGGTAAATGTTTTAGTAACTGTAATACAAGTGGGCTAATATAGTTAGTTGTGTGCAAGACCTGTGAAGCCTTTTACATGGGCAAGACTGAAAGAAAGTTGAAAAGACGCATTTATGAGCATATGTATGATGTTAAGAAATGTTAATGTCAAAAATGCTCTGTACAAACATTCTTTGGACTGCCCAGAGGCAAGGTTTGAGTTTTTTGTTTTAGAGGTTGCTATTCAGGATGTGAGGGGGTGCATGGGAGACTATCCTTGAGTATAGGAAATTATTGTGGCAGATTACCCTAGATGCAAGCAGGACTCCCGGGCTAAATGAAAACATCTCAATAGCACCTCTACTAAAACTCAGGTCTGCCAAGTTATAAACTTTTGAAACAAACACATTTACTTACATTTTTTCTACAAATGCACATTTTTTTCACTAGTATAAATATGTATTTTTATTAATTTTATCAGTTTTATTATAATACCCTACTGAGACATTTTATTGACATTATATATGTGGTTGTATGTACAGTTTTCACATATATATTTTTACTACTGTTTTTAGGATGTAATTAGTATGTTCTGACACCAGGTGGCAGCACTTGGAATGTTAAATGTCTTTTTAAATTGTATTCTGTTATTTTATTGGTCATTTTTTGATTGGGGGAACTATTTAATGGGCCTTTGTTATGTAATTTATTATTCTGATGAAGTTCTTGTGAACGAAAACGTATTTGGAGTGTTATCACCGTTTTGGTGTTTTGCTCATCTATCATTTGGTGCCATTAAACCTTGAAGAAACTGTGAACCTGAGTGCTTCCTTCCAGCCTGTTTTTTTTCTGTTATTGGTGGCTACAGTAGTTGGAATCCTCATTTTTACTACTTAAAAATGTATAAATCTATCTCTGATAGATTTTTTTAGACATCACTATAAAGAAGGCTCAGATTAATAAGCCTGAGACATCTTTGTATAGAAAGAAAGAAATGTAGCAATTATTTATATAGATCTAGCATGCATCCACCTTTTGTATTTGACAACATTGTAGTAGAACAGATGGGTAAGGTAGGGCACTTCACCAACAATGATACTATGCTGATTCAAATCCATGAGTTATCATCTAATTTTATACAAAGGTGGTATAAGCAGGATGCAGTAGAATACACTCGAAAAGACATACACCAAAAATGACATACAGATTTTAAACTCATTTTTTAAGCTACAAATGCATCATCAGTAAATGGGTCCAGGACAACTAGTGGGTTAGATGTATGCTTATGTTCAGCTATCACACTAGGGATGTACAGAATATTACCAAAAATTATTGGTCTATTATTGAGCAGATACCTGGGTTGAATTGTGATGGCATGCATGGTTTGTAATTTGGTTATAAAAAGAGTAGGAATTAAAAAAAAATAGACTATGCTATAAGGAGCAACCTCATTTTTTCAGGTTTTTTTTCATGAATCTAAACAAGGACTTTTAAATGCCATAATTGTATTTATTGTGACCATATTTACTGTCATACTTCTGCATTACATCCTGTTTATGGTACTACTTTTGAACTATGTACATTTGGGACTTGTGACACCAGGAATCTTGTATACATGGCTAACCATATGACCTGCAAAGCTTACTGTATTGGTAAGATTGACAGGAACATAAGGAGCACACAGGGGGACACCTATCAGAAATCTCTAGGAAAGTGAGAACAAATGCTTTACACAGGCTTATCAGTAAGACAGATGCTACACATTATTTTAAATTTTGTACTTTACAGGTTATTAACATGTCTGTAAGA
The DNA here is from genome assembly GCF_019279795.1 of Protopterus annectens. Classification (NCBI taxonomy): domain Eukaryota; kingdom Metazoa; phylum Chordata; order Ceratodontiformes; family Protopteridae; genus Protopterus; species Protopterus annectens. Next base: position 1,110,624,824 of record NC_056730.1, read on the forward strand.
GGGGGGGATTTAATCAATTTAATTGAAAAGCAGGAATTAAAGCGGATTATGCATTTTAGAGCTGATTTACCCCAATGGATTGAATGGAAGGTTAAGTATTATATGATTTACATAATCAAATTTCGAACGTGTGTTTTTAAATTATTATTGCGATTAATTAATGTCTTGATCATATGACCTGTATTACTAGCTATAAAAACTATTTGTTTTGTGTTACTAATCAGCATTTGCGAAAGTTCTTACCTGTGATATTAAACTGTTTTTAGCTGAGACACTCATGGCTCCAGTGGACTTTGTTTTGAGACAATGTAGATAATACCCTGTGCATTGCAGCATTGCAAACCAGCTGGAAATTAATGGAGTGATACCCTTTACAGTTCACATAACATCTTTCCAGATCCACAGGTGGGGGTCTTCAGTTCAATGTGAGCACAATCTATAGCCCTCAGCACCTGGGAAATAAGCTACATCATAGAAGTCTCACAGAGTGTTTGCTCCACTGCATGCAAAATGGAATCAAGATACTGACTGAGTATTGTCAAGGCTGATATCTGAGAACCACCCACTGGGTTTCCATTTGCTCACTCAAAGGTCCCTGTAGCTACTATATGTAAAGCCACACATACCTTGGTATCCATTGGGATTGGTAGTTCATGACTCCCACAGGTCTGCAGATGAAATTGACACATATCTACATGGTAATGCATAGTGTTACTATCCACATGGTACAGGTCTACATCAGTGTCACAGAGTCCATGAAGTGTTAAGTGTGTTTGAATGATATGGCACCTCTGAGGGCAACAACATGCTCGTACAGGCAACCAACTATATATATATATATATATATATATATATATGCATTAACTAATGCTGTGGCAACATATTTTCACAATTCCCCAGCATGGACACAAGGATGTAGCTGTGATCAACACCACTAGTGCTAGAGCACCACATTGCACTCTTTATATATTTTTAAATCTCATCACCATCTTGATTTACCTCATTTACATACCCAGTGACTCTCATTTTCGTACTGTTTCTCATCAACATCTGCTTATACAGCCATCAGCATATACTGTGGGCAACTTTCACTACTCATGCTCTGTGCATCTCTGAATCCTACATACCCTGTGTGTAGCTGCTCATCACTCATAGTTGCTTATCACAATGATGTCAAAGTTTCAAAATCCCAGGGGTGGTGTTTAATAATATCACAGGTGAGGATAAACATAGATACATTTGTGTGTCCAGATATGTTTGATGGTTATTAAATTGTGTTTTGTGCACAAATCACTTAGATGTGTCTCTCTTTTTTTCTTTCTAAATCTATATTATATTGGGGGCCTGCAAAATATGTCATTAGTTTTATGTTGATTACTTTCATGTAGACTTCATTACAAAAAAATGACAATCATTGCCTTGACTATTGCAGTCTAAGTTTGTTAATCTTTTTAAAAATTCTTTTGTTTGAACTGAATAATTTATTCAACATGAGGAAGTTTGTTTTCTATTATATTTCCTGTTTCACAATTTTCTTCATATTCTGCAGTTTAATATCTATTGTTTTCCGCTTTCATAATTATCTCTTTCTTTTACTGTATCTATATTCACCCCGCTGATTAGTAGGGTTTCTGAATCTCACACACACACACACACACACACACACACACACACACACACACACACACACACACACACACACACACACACACACACACACACACACACACACACACACACACACACACACACACACAACATTTTGCAAATACTCTGCCTAAGTGAACTCATGGCTTTATTGTTTCATTCTCCTGTAGACTGATGATAATAGCGGGTCTGAACATTGCCTTACAGGTAAATGAAACTTTCTGCAGACATAATACTTTTGTTATACCTGAGGTGCAGCACATGACAAAGTAGATGAAATTGTGTGCTGCAGTATTTATCAGTATGTTATCCTTTGCTTTTCGTCAGTTTTTGATGATAAATCATTTGCAATTGCTTTGCAGTATAGAACTGCACTTTGCATTGCTTTGTTTTCATAAACTCAGTTTTATTGCACTTCTGTCCAGTGACATATGAGTCTGGCAGTTTTCTCTATCAAACTCTGCACATGGTGTTCTATGTACGATTTTTTGTGAGTTATTGTTCTGATTGGCATTCTGCCATGATGCTATGATTCAGCAGAAATTCCACACTGCAGGTTCAATAAAAATAGTTCAGAATGGCATACATAAAAGCAGGACTTGGAATGTTTACACATCAGTATTTATTGATATTTTTTTCCTTTTTTTTGACAGAAACCAACTGCCACACAGTGTGCCAGGACACTCATATGTGGTACTTACCCCCATCATATCCGGTCTCTTTCTCAGAATTTTACTATACGGTAACAGTCTCACATGGGTAATTCAATCCCATATATTACTTAATTCTTCATGCATTTTGTAGCTTTGGTGGTCACAGATGACATTTTTGTCTAAAGCATGCAATAAATGTTAATATTATTCATTTACTTGGTATAAATTGCTGTGCAATGTAGCAATGCTCTTATGAACAAGAGTTAGACAACTAGGGTACTATCTAAGCAAAACACAGCTAATAGTTATTAGCATTATAATGCTATGCAATAGCCATATGTCTACTGTGCCAGCTGTGCACAGACCCTGCAAATCTACAGCAAACTACTTCTCCCAAATATGATTTATTATGTATTAATAATTTCCTAAAGGAAATTACTTATTTTTCTGGGTTCCTTTTGCCCCTGTGCCTGCTGACTATTAAGTTTCCTCCAAATGGACTTTAGCCAGTTCATTCCCAAATTATGGGAATCACCTGCAGACCCTCTAGGGTGTGAACCATCTGGGGACGGCATCATTTAGGCAACCATATAGGCTGCTTGTGTCCTCATTGGTATCCTAGCATTGAGGATATCTACTTATTAGCTTAACCACCTCCCCTGGGTGGAGGGACATATGCCCTACATAATTGTAGGGGACAACAGACCTTTACAATTGCTGGTATATGCTCACTTTGCATTTGGTTGAGGAATGCTACTGCCCATCAGCAGCTTGGTGGCCTACATATGTGGTCCAAGTTGTGTGCCCATCCTTTCCTTAGAAAGGCTGCCAAACCCATGACTGCCTCTGCCCCCTCTCCTAGGATGGGAATACTCAGCCTCCCTGCCAGCTCCATCATGAGCCTGTAATACTAATCGAATTCAGGTTGCCTGGGTTGTAGTTTGTGCTTCATCTCTATATTCCACCAGAGCTGGCTTGGCAGTGGGAATTATTTTTTATTATGCTGGTATATTTATGTTTTATTTGTTTAGCAACTCACTAAGTGTGCTTATCCAGCAAGGAATCTTTTCAGTCATATTCCAGGGATGCAGTGACAGTGAATTTACCTATCATTTTTAAACCTATACCTTTGTATGAGCTCTCCCACACCGGAAAGTTTACATATAATAATTTTGTTTCTATGTTTTAGTTAAGTAAGGTAAGACTCACAGATATTATTATAAAATTATTTCCTTCTGGAACCATATGACATATGACTCTGTTGAGCAAACACACATAACTTTTGTGGAATGTCATGGATTTCTAGCACTATGTAATACAAGAATAGGCAGTGACCACATGCAAAATTGGTAAAATTGTAAGATTTAATATTTTATTTCAGAATGATTATATTGATGAGCTAAACCAAAGTCTCTTCATCAGAGATTAATATATGCACAGTGCAATGAAAATACCCAAACAGGAGAATACTGTCTGCACTTTACTGGACACAAGCTGATTTAAGTATAAACTGCACACAAGCTGATTTAAGTATACTTTTCTCTGCACTTATTTAAGATTTGATTCAGTAAATATTGTGTGTCTTTGATTCAGTAAATATTGTGTGTCTGTCTATCTGCAGTTAGTTGCCTGAAGTGTGAAAAAGTGTAGCCATCTGGGCTCATTGAAAGTTGTTAGACTGCTTTGAAATTCCTGTGTTAGTGTTAGCCTGGGGGGGGGGGGGTTCTCCTTGCATTAAAATCTGTGTTGGTTACATTTCTAGTAATCCTTTCAATCGGAGTTGCTGGCTACTGAGACTTGTCTGCATATATCAACTGGACACAAGCTGATTTAAGTATACTTTTCTCTGCACTTATTTACTATTTGATTCTGTAAATATTGTGTGTATCTGTCTATCTGCAGTTAGCCCCCCCCCCGTTTCCTGTTGTGGTGTTAATCTTGGTGGCTTTGGAATTGCCCACTCCTGCTGTAAATCTGTTTTTGCACACTCCTCCTGGACCCATCTCATTTGCTCACTCAACTGAATACAGTGAGATCATATTTTGATTTCAGATACTCCTACCAGTCCCATCTCCTCTGCTGTGTACAGAGAGAGAGAGCACTTGGGAAGGACATTCCCCTATAGTATCTTACTCTGCTCTGTTTCCTCCCTCTACAAAAAAAAAATCCACTTCATCTGCTTTACTGTATTTGTGTTTCTTCCTACTTTATTTCCTTATTTTGCTTTTGCCTCTTCTTAAAAGTACTCAATTGAATTTATTCTCCAGCCTTCATTACTGCTTGTTAGTAGCCTGATTAAATTGTAGCTGTTATTCTAAGGCCCTTGGTTTAAGCACTTGGGCTTCAAACAGTTGTTTTACATTAAAAAGGATTGTGGTCTGCACTGTTGTGGCAGGACAGGTAGCGTACATCCTTCTAAGTTGGGAACTGCTGACTGAAGGCTCAGTGTCTGTAATTCTAAAAGTATATTAGTTTTGGGTTAAGCACTTGGGCTTCAGGCCAGTTATTTTACATTAAGAAGGTTTGTGGTCTGCAATCTTGTGGGAGAAGAGGCTAGATTCTGCCCTTCTGAGCTGGGTGTGTCTGGTTAAAGGCTTATTGCGCATGCTTACATGAACTGCTTCTTTATGAAATCGATACACCTTGTTTGCTGTAGCATAGACTAGATTCAGGCCTGCTGGATCTAGCTTTGTTTGTATAACTTGTGCACTGATCCAGGCCTTCTTTTTTGGAGAAGGTTTCTCTGTACCCTAGTGGCAGGAGTCTGCAGTTAGAACTTGTCTGATTGAAGACTGCTGGAACAGGACTCAGTTTTGAGCTTTTTAACTGGTTAATTGGGTAAAGTGTTGTTTTGATTGTATCTGCTCTATTTTCTGAAAAAATATACTTGTTTCCCACCTTTCTGAACTAGTATAGTCCAGTTTTCAGGTCACTGCTGAATCCAAGGTTCTGTGTTGCCGATACCTTACTTGGATAGAAGGAAGTTTCATTGTTCACCTGTGAGAGAGGGGAGCTTTGAGCTGCCTATCTGTCCCTGGAGGAGTGGTTTCAGCCCAGAAGTTAGTAGTTTATTTCTCTTTCACTTTCCTGCTATAAAAAACACATTTGTGCAGTTATTGCACTTGTATTCCACTCAGAAAGTGCCTTCCAGGTGTTCTGCAGAGTCTACAGCAGCAGAGAGACAAAAGAGAGACTTTCGAGTGATTAAGTATCATTTTTCTGCTTTTCTTGCTGTCTTAACTAATGCCGCCTAAAACACCAGTTTTTTTAGTGTTCTGTGATTTAGAAAGTTTGTTATTGCTACATATTGTACTTCTTTGCTGCCTGCACTTGAATTAAGTCATTTTTGTGTTTAAATAATCTGTTTAACTGTTGTAGGCTACACACTAAAGTGCGATAGCCTTTTCTGTGCATTTAAACAAAAAAATATACTTGTTTCCTGCCTTTCTGAACTAGTATAGTCCAGTTTTCAGGTTATTGCTGAATCCAGGGCTGTGTTACAAGTTTCTGTGTTGCCCATACCTTACTTGGATAGAAGGAAGTTTCTCTGTTCACCTGTGAGAGATGGGAGCTTTGAGCAGCATATCTGTCCGTGGAGGGGTGGTTTCAGCCCAGATGTTAGTAGTTTATTGGCCATTTTGGGAAAATTTCTATCTGTTTCACGTTCCTGCTATAAAAAACTCATTTGTGTGGTTTTGCGCACCAGGCAGTGCCAGTTAACTAGAGTTAAACTATTCTCGGCTCCACAAAGTCTACTCTTCAATTTTTCCCTTGGAACTAGACAAACATTCAACTTTAGCACTCAAACCATTCATTTCACAGTAAAGCACTTGCTTAAAACTCATAGCAAGCACTAATTAACCCTAGCACTAGACAAGGCTCTCTATACGTCCCCACCAGCCAATCAGAAAAACAGCTTACTCTACCTATTCAGGCATGTCCAAAGGGCAGTTTCTGGTGTACTCTCCAGTCCAACTGGTGAATCTGGGAATTTTGAGGCAATGTTACAACTGCCTCATGTACACAGACAACCCTCTCCTCCTGCCATCAGACACTAATATATGTGAGAGATACAATTATACAGACAAACTGGAGGCAAAGCTCTCTCAACCCAAGACTGGAACTGACAGTCAAGAGGAGAAGGATAATACTTGCAACACACCGCCAGTCTCACATAGACCTAATAAACCAACACTGGCAAATAACACACATGAATACATGAAAACATACTCGGAGGCTCTAAATAAAAATCTGCAAAAGCAACAGAGACCTCCAAAGCAGACATCCAAGCAACCTCCACACCCCATCACCAACCATGAACCATATACTTCACATAATCAGTGTGCCACACAATCACAGCCGTTAAGGCAAAATAACATACCCACCACACTAGTAATAGGCGACTCTATAGTCAGACACACTGATGTCCCACTAATTAGGCTGGACAAGGAGAAGGTTACAGTAAGCTGCCTGTTGGGTGCCAGGATCTGCCACATAACATAAGCACTCAGGTCACTCCAGAACAAGTACAAATATGACTCTGTCATTGTCCATGTTGGTGTGAATGACCTGAGATGTACCTCCCTGGACTACATGAAAAGAGACATGGAAGAGCTCTATGATCATGTAACCCAGACCGGTATGACCCTGAGTAGCATCCTGCCTTCACCAAGAATAATGCCACAGCAGAAAGAAAAAATGATAAATTTCAACAATTGGCTAAGTTTCTGGTGTCATTCAATGGGGATGCAGTATCTGTCCACCTGGGATGACATGCTCAACAGGCCACATTGCTTTGCAAGAGATGGCTTGCGCCTGTCACTCTTAGGCTTTCGAATACTGGCCAAGGCTCTTGCTGCCCCCATAGTGCCTTTTTTTAGGCAAGGCTCAGACAAACCCACCACCATAAATAGCACAAGTAACCAAAAACTGAGGGTAATGCTACTCAACGCCAGAAGTCTAAACCTCAAAATGCATGCACTCAAGGCACTCCTCAGTATGGAGAACATCGACATCTGTGCAGTAACAGAAACCTGGTTTAAGGCTCCTGAGAGCACCCCAGCACTACTAGGCTATAACTCATACCATACCTTTCAGCCACAGAACCAGGACCAAAACACAAAAGGTGGGGGTGTATCCATATTCATCAAGGATACCCACAACTCCAGGTTAGTGGCGCAGCACAATGCATCAGAGATCATCCATCTGCAACTAACAATGGGCAAAATTGCAATCCAAATTGTAGCTTGCTACAGATCACCCACCATGACCCAGGACCCCCATTCTGCATTTCTGGAGACACTGGGAAATATGAAGGTCCTACCAAACACCATAATACTGGGTGATTTCAATTACCCAAATATAAACTGGGAGAACTACTCAAGTACTAACTCCCTTGCCCAATGCTTCCTAGAATTTATAAACTCGAATGCCCTGGATCAACTGGTTAACACACCCACCAGAGGGAACAATTTGAGGCCTGCCCTTCATATGTTAGAACTAAGCTAACTGCCCTTGCGTGCCATTTTAAGCCTAGCCAATTATCCCTTGTGAGACTCAAACCCTGCACCTTGTGTTTGTAAGGCAAACACCTTAACCATTAAGCCACCCTCCCAACCCCTATTTGGACATATTGGACCTGGTCATCAACAATATGGGCGAACAGTGTTCCACACCAGAGGTCAACCCCTTGCTGGTTAGATCAGACCATAAACTAATCACTATGGATATCCACATTCCGCCCCCATTCCCAAGCAAGGAAACAACCGTGAAAAACTTTTCAAAAGCAAACTTCACATTACTTAAGACCGAGGTGGAAAGCTTCACAGCCCCCATGCTAAATGACAATGCTGTCCAAGCTGCTGAAACCTTTACAAAGGCACTCTATGAGCATCTGCAGGAATGCATGGATCATGCTATCCCAAGTAAAACCAAGACTCACTCTTCCAAGAAAAGGAAACCAGTCTGGTGGACCCCTGCCATAAACAAGCTATACAACAGAAGGAGGAAACTAGTACAGAAAAGAGTAAAATCCCAAGAAGGAAAGACATCCCTGATCAGTATCAGCAAGAAACTACGATCCCTCATTAAATCATCCAAGGCTAGTTTCGAAAGAAAAATTGCCAATGATTCCAAAGATAACCACAAAGCGTTCTTTAGCTATGTCAAGAACCTAAGTGGAAACTCTCAGATCTGTTCTGAGTTAGTGCAGAATGGCACAAAATATATTGTACCGACTGATATTGCCAACATTCTGGCAGACAGGTTTAGTGCAAACTTCACCCCCCTCTCACCCCCTAAAGGGCCCATAACCATACCAGAAGAATGTAGGGCCCCATTAGTCACTGACACACAGGTTAAAACAGCCCTATCCAAAGACAAAAACACAGCTTCAATGGGACCGGACGGTGTCTCAGGCTGTGTCTTACAAGAGCTCCAAAATGAACTAACCCCTCACCTAAACACACTGTTCAAACTCAGCCTCTCTACAGGCTACGTACCCACAGAGTGGGGCACAGCAACAGTTATCCTGCTCCACAAAGGTGGAGACACAACGGTCCCTGGGAACTATCACCCTATAAGCCTGACTAGCCTGATCTGCAAAGCTATGGAGCACATCATCATGGAACTCATTAACAGAGATATTGGGAACCTCCAATCCTTGGACCCTACCCAGCTTGGCTTTGTTAAGGGCAGATCATGCCTCATAAATCTGGTGGACTTCTTTGAGACAGTTACCAAGGAATTAGACGAGGGAAAGGAAGTCCACACAGCCTACCTAGACCTTGCAAAGGCTTTTGACACCATTCCCCCATCTAGTATTATAGACAAGCTCACCAGCTTGAACATAAACCCCTATGTCACGAGATGGGTTGCCATCTGGCTCATAGATAGAACCCACATGGTGAGAGTTGCAGGGTCTACGTCCAACTCTAAACCGGTTACAAGTGGCGTCCTCCAGGACTTAGTCCTAGGACCCTTCCTGCTTGGTATATACTTCTCAGAGGTGCAGGTGAGCATAGGAGGACTATGGCTGACCAAGTTCACAGACGACTGCAAACTAGGGGCCATAATTTATTTTCTGGCTGATACAGACACGTTCCAGAAGGGTCTCACTGAGACAGATACCTGGTGTCAAAATCATGGCCTCAAGCTAAATACCAAAAAGTGCATAGTCATCCCCTTTGGAAAAAATAAAGTATCCGTGAACTACCACATAGGTGGTAGTTCCTTAAATACAGAAAATGTAATAAGGGATCTGGGGACCCAAGTAGATAGTAATCTCTCCTTTGATAATCATATTGCCAAGGTGGTTAGAAAATCCTTCTATGTGGCCCACCTAATCACAAAAGGGTTCACATCTAGAACAAAAGAGGTTATTGTGCCTCTCTACTCATCACTCATTAGATCCATCATAGAATACAATGTCCCATTTGGGATGTACCTTACAAGACACCTGCAACAGCTGGAAGGACCACAAAAGTACCTCACCAAGAGGATTATTGGCCTCAAACAGATGCCCTATGCAGCCCGACTGAAGAAACTCCAGCTGTACTCAGTTGCATACCTCTTACTCAGAGGTGATCTCTGCCTGATATACAAGGCCATGTCCAACCCAGAATTGATGGACATGCTCCACCTAAAAAAAAAAAAAAAACAAATCCCAGAGAGCCACATGCTCTAGAGATATAAACCTCACCACAACAATAAATAGGACATGCTGGAGGGATAGATTTCTGTCCCAGAGACTCCCCATGCTTTGGAACAGGATTCCAGTATACATCAGGCAGAGCCCCTCACTAACATTCTTCAAGAGAAACCTTGATGGGTGGATGGGAAACAGAAGATTTACCTCGGGGAAAACTGCAGTGGCTCTGCTGGACAGTGGGGCAGGGAACTGATGGCTCTGCTGGACAGAGGCACAGGGAACTAATCTAAGGGAGTGGCGAAAGCCAACACATTCTGGCTAGGCTTATAAATGCCCTTGGGCAGATAGCCTAGTACTTACCTATGAACCTAATACATGGGGTGGAAGTATATGTGAGGGGTAGAAACTGAAGAAGTAAGATATGATGACAAGCATGAAAAATTGCACCCATGCCAGTGTGGAAATATACATAAATTCCACAAGGAATCTGGACCACATTTTGTGCACCATTTAAGCTTGTTTCTGTTTCCTTTTTGTTTGACTTACATTGTACTATGTTTAAAAATGCCAAGCACTTGTTTAACTTCATCCATGCAGTGCCAAGTAGATGTATGTTATAATGAAGCAATCTCAAGAGCAGAATACGAATTTTACATATAGTTTTCCTGTCTCATTGTTGTGATCTACCATCTACAATTTCTTGGTAATTATTTATTAAAAAGAAGCTATTTCTTCTGATTAAGGCTAAGGTCCCCCCCATAAGCACTGCTCTTGCTGTGTTGTTCGGTTTTGGAACATGGTCAGAAGACTACTATAAGCACATGGCTTAGATTGCTAAACTTAGAATTTTAATACGTCCATCTGAGGCATTTCCAGCAAGTACTCTAGAAGGTGAGCTATGCAGTTCTGAAACAACCCAGCACACCTTGAAGTGACAATAATGCTGACATTGTCATATCATTTAATTGCTTAGTCTGCACTGACCTGCAAACTAAAACTATAAGGTGCTTTACACTTTGATGGCTGTTCGTTAACGTGCTGTCTTTATCACATAAGTAGATAGCTTGAGACTGAAGCGATAAGCAATTCATTTGATAAGGTCAGAACAAACCATATACTTATAAACAATGACATTTCAAGATGTCAAGGGAATAGTTTCTAGTTTTCATCTACTGCCATTTTGTTTCATGCAGGACCTCTAACCAATGATCATTTCAATTAATCCAAATGACCATTTTGTTAAATTTCATATCAGAATGAAAACACACAGGTCATACTGAAATTTGAGAGTGAATTCTTTTTTGGGGAAAAGCCCTTCACTCCCTCTTAGAGTGTTGGTGTTTTTTATTCTGGTGCTGTTTGAAGCAATTATTTTTTTAATTCACTACATGGATGTATTTAATATTTGCAATTGAAAAGTAAGTGCACCATACCTCTTAACTATCCAGATTTTTGCAGTGTCCACATTTTTGCTTCATATTTTTGGTCTGTTCCTCATAACATTTGTGATTTTCTGTATTTTTGTGGCAAATCAGTGAGGAGTGACTTCACTAAATAATGAAGGCATTCGGTTTCAGACTTAATATCCCTCAGAAAAATGCATGATAGCATAAAACCTTTTATTCTAGTGACTTTCTAAGTTTATTAAAGCAATATTTAAAATTTGTCCCTATTTTTGGGGCTTTGTCTCCCATTATTTTTGGCTTTGCCAAGATTTTTTGTGCTAAGAAATTGAGAGCTATGCCTCAGGGTAAGGGAGTTTGCAGCATCTTCTGACAATCCAAATGCAGTTTGCACAGCTTTATATTATCTGCTATGTGGCCACCGACTCGACATACTGGACATACTACTGCTCCACTGTCTGTATAGATGCAGTGGTTATTTTGGGACAGGTTTACAGTTTCTAGCACTGCCTTGGTACTCAGAATGGTAACAGTGAGACAGTCTGCATCATGATTTGTAATATTTGCATTATAAGTATTTTATAAAGTCATCAAGTTCTAGCAAGGGACAGATGTTGGTACTATAAATGGATGGTTTGCACATCATTTGTGCCATGTGTTCAATGGGCTTTGCTTTAATGGTGGCAACCAAAGATACCACAAGCAAATGGATACTAAATAAAATGTTATAGAAAAAAATGAATATGCAATGTTTTGCTATGATATTCACTAGGACATCACTTTAATGTTAAAGTCAGTGACTTGGTACTAGTAAATGGCTTTTACAGAATTTTAGCCTTGACTGTAAATTTACCTTTTAAACATTTTATATCCAGTCCTGCAACTTAAAATAACACCTTTGTCTGATATCATGTCAGCCCTTACAAATTACATTGTGCTAATCTTTTAATACCAAATTCTGCCTTGGTTATGTCCCCAGCTCATTCCCAAAACATAAGCTTTTATTTTCATTTACTGTCATCTCTTTAAATATCTAGAGCAAATAGCTCATATTCTATAGTTTCACCTAGCAATTGCAATCAACTTCAAATTTTATTGGAAAGTAGCCCTGAAGTTTTAATAACTTTTTACATTTTATGCCGGATACTTTTTTTCTCAGAATTTTACACGGTATCTTAAATGTAATATATGTACTAACTTTACAAAGTTCAGTAATGTACACAGCCATCTGAAAATGAACCCATAGTATCATACAAATAATTCCTTCATGACTTACGTACAAATCTAAAATGATTTTGTCTTAATCAACAGTTCAAGCACTATCAATGTAAGAAAAGAGACTGATCGGTAAGCAAAAAACATAAGTGTAAGAGGCTGGACTGTGCTACTCACTGTTTCAGTTTTAGTAAAGCAGACTTAAGATCCGTGTGCCTGTGCTTGCATGGTGTGTGTGTGTGTGTGTGTGTGTGTGTGTGGGTGTGTGTATTTATATAATAACTAGACCATGCAGAATAAAATTTACAATGAAACACCTGGGTCTTAAAGAAACAAATGTTTTACGGGGAATGGAATACTGCTTATAACATGTGGTTCAATCAGTATATCAAAGTAAACTTTAACAAGTGGAATCTGATTGCATGTAGTGGACACAGGTTATTGACCCCACTCCCAGGTACTTTCATCAGGCACAAGTGCCAATTACCCATTTTTATTCTATTTTATGGCATATGGGTGATACAAAGCTTGCTTTGTACTGGCAGCCTGAAGCAGAGACATAGGTTCATAGGTTCATAGGTAAGTACTAGGCTATCTGCCTGAGGGCATCTGTAAGCCTAGCCAGAATGTGTTGGCTTTCACCGACTCCTTAGATTAGTTCCATGTGCCTCTGTCCAGCAGAGCCATTAGTTCCCAGTGCCTCTGTCCAGCAGAGCCACTGCAGTGATCCCCGGGGTAAATTTTCTGAATCCTATCCACTCGTCAATGTTTCTCTTGAAGAGTGTTAGTGAGAGGCTCTGCCTAATGTAGACTGGAATCCTGTTCCAAAGCATGGGGAGTCTCTGGGACAGGAATCTATCCCTCCAGCACTTCCTATTTATCACTGTGGTGAGGTTTAGATCCCTGGAGTGTGTGGCTCTTAAAGATTTGTTTTTTTTTAGGTGGAGCATGTCCATCAATTCTGGGTTGGACATGGCCTTGTATGTCAGGCAGAGATCACCTCTGAGTAAGCGGTATGCAACTGAGTACAGCTGGAGTTTCTTCAGTCGGGTTGCATAGGGCATCTGTTTGAGGCCAGTAATCCTCTTGGTGAGGTACTTCTGTGGTCTTTCCAGCTGTTGCAGGTGTCTTGTAAGGTACATCCAAAATGGGGCATTGTACTCTATGATGGGTCTGATGAGTGATGAGTAGAGGGGCACAATAACCTCTTTTGTTCTAGATGTGAACCCTTTTGTGATTAGGTGGGCCACATAGAAGGATTTTCTAACCACCTTGGCAATATGATTATCAAAGGAGAGATTACTATCTACTTGGGTCCCCAGATCCATTATTACATTTTCTGTATTTAGGGGGCTACTACGTATGTGGTAGTTCATGGGTACTTTGTTTTTTCCAAAGGGGATGATTATGCACTTTTTGGCATTTAGCTTGAGGCCATGATTTTGACACCAGGTATCCATCTCAGTGATACCCTTCTGGAGGATGTCTGTATCAGCCAGAGAGTCAATTATGGCCCCCAGTTTGCAGTCGTCTGTGAACTTGGTTAGCCATAGTCCTCCTGTGCTTGCCTGTACCTCTGAAAAGTATATACCAAACAGGAGGGGTCCTAGGAATGAGCCCTGGGGGATGCCATTTGTAACCAGTTTAGAGTCGGACCTAGAGTCTGAAACTCTTACCGTGTGGGTTCTATCCATGAGCCAATTGGCAACCCATCTCGTGACATAGAGGTTTATGTTCAGGCTGGTGAGCTTGTCTATAATACCAGAATGGGGAATGGTGTAGAAAGCTTTTGCGAGGTCTAGATAGGCTGTGTGGGCTTCCTTTCCCTTGTCTAAAGCCTTGGTAACTGTCTCAATGAAGTCCACAAGGTTTAGGAGGCATGATCTGCCCTTAACAAAGCCAAACTGGGAATGGTCCAATGTTTGGAGGTTCCCAATGTCTCTGTTAATGAGTTCCATGATGATGCACTCCATAGCCTTGCAGACCAGGCTAGTCAGGCTTATAGGGCGATAGTTCCCGGGGTCTGCTGTGGTTCCACCTTTGTGAAGCGGGATAATTGTTGCTGTGCGCCACTCTATGGGTACATAGCCTGTAGAGAGGCTGAGTTTGAACAGTGTGTTTAGGTGAGGAGTTAATTCATTTTGGAGCTCGTGTAAGACACAGCCTGGGATACCATCCGGTCCCATTGAAGCTATGTTTTTGGCTTTGGATAGGGCTGTTTTAACCTGTGTGTCAGTGATTGCCAGGGCTCTACATTCTTCTGGTATGGTTATGGGCCCTTTAAGGGGTGAGAGGGGGGTGAAGTTTGCACTAAACCTGTCTGCCAGAATGTTGGCAATATCAGTTGGTTCAGTGTATTTTGTATCATTCTGCACTAACTCAGAGCAGATCTGAGAGTTTCCACTTAGGGTCTTGACATAGCTAAAGAACGCTTTGTAGTTATCTTTGGAGTACTTTTTCTTTCAAGGTAGCCTTGGATGATTTTATGAGGGATCATAGTTTCTTGCTGATACTGATCAGGGATGTCTTTCCTTCTTGGGATTTTACTATTTTCTGTACCGGTTTCCTCCTTTTATTGTATAGCTTATTTATGGCAGGGGTCCACCAGACTGGTTTCCTTTTCTTGGAGGAGTGAGTCTTGGTTTTTCTTGGGATAGCATGATCCATGCATTCTTGCAGGTGCTCATAGAGTGCCTTTGTAAAGGATTCAGCAGCTTGAACAGCGTTATCCTTTAGCATGGGGGCTGTGAACCTTTCCACCTCAGTCTTGAGTAATGTGACGTTTGCTTTTGAAAAGTTTTTCACGGTGGTTTCCTTGATTGGGGGTGGGGGCAGAATGTGGATATCCAGAGTGATTAGTCTATGGTCTGATCTAACCAGCAAGGGGTTGATCTCCGGTGTAGAACACTGGTCGCCCATGTCGGTGATGACAAGGTCCAATATGTTGTCACCTCTGGTGGAGGTGTTGACCAGTTGATCCAGGGCATTCAAGTTTATAAATTCTAGGAAGCGTTGGGTAAGGGAGTTAGTACTTGAGTAGCTCTCCCAGTTAATGTTTGGGCAATTGAAATCACCCAATATTAGGGTGTTTGGTAGGACCTTCATATTTTCCAGTGTCTCCAGAAATGCGGAATGGGGGTCCTGGGTCATGGTGGGTGATCTGTAGCAAGCTATAATTTGAATTGCAGTTTTGCCCATTGTTAGTTGCACATGGATGATCTCTGATGCATTGTGCTGTGCCACTAACCTGGAGGTGTGGGTATCCTTGATGAATATGGATACACCCCCGCCGTTTGTGTTTCGGTCCAGGTTCTGCGGCCAAAAATTATGGTATGAGTTATAGCCTGGTAGTGCTGGGGTACTCTCCTGAGCCTTAAACCAAGTTTCTGTTACTGCACAGATATCGATGTTCTCCATACTGAGGAGTGCCTCGAGTGCATGCATTTTGAGGTTTAGACTTCTGGCATTGAGTAGCATTACCCTCAGTTTTTGGTTACTTGTGCTATTTATGGTGGTAGGTTTGTCTTTTGAGCCTTGCCTAAAAAAGGCACTATGGGGGTGGCAAAAGTCTTGGCCAGTATTCGAAAGCCTAAGGGTGACAGATGCAAGCCATTTCTTGCGAAGCAATGTGGCTTGTCGTGTATGTCATCCCAGGTGGACAGATACTGGATCCCCTTTGGATGACACCAGAAACTTAGGCAATTGTTGAAATCTCATTTATGAATGGTGAGAGAATGTTTAGGTATGAGTAAGCTGAGAATTAGGCAAGATAAGTGGAAACCTATTAAAAAAACACCTACATCAGAATCAGTCCTAGAGTAGCTTGGTACATGCCCGTACATAAAAATGCTTACGTCAAGACTCAATGCACGTAGTATGCAAAAATGCTGGCCAAACTTCAGTCTGGCTGCAGCTGAAATGCAGGTGCTGAATTACCTATCAGCACTGCAATCTGACTTCTCTCTCCACATTCAACAGTACTTCCCATATACACCCCTGGCCACTTTTTTACTCCTTCATTGCATAAGTTTCCAAAAATAAAATAATACCCTGGAAAAGCACTTAGAGACATAGAAATTGAAACACTTCAAGCTCTTTTATCAAGACTGCTGTACTCAGCTCTTATAATCCAGAGGCAGAAATACACTAGCAGCTACCTCTGGTGTTTCAGACTTCCCTGACACTTAAATCACCCAAAGCCAAGACTAAAATAGGCAGTATTTTTCCTATTTCACTCCTACATTTTGAAATAGTACAACTTTAAATACTCAGTATATCTTACCATTTCTACATAAAAAACAGTCCGTAGTATGTTGAAACTAGTCTCATGTAAAGTGGTATAACCTAATCATATTTACCCAGTAATCCTTTATATAATATACATTACACACACACACACACACACACACACACACACACACACACACACACACACACACACACACACACACACACACACACACACACACAAGAATGTACTACTTATGCAGGTAATCCAGAAATAAAAACAGAGAATTATGAGTAAGTACTGCTAAAGGAAAACAAATGTTTAGTCCTGAAATATAAAAATAAAATAAGCTTTTGCAAAGATGTGACAGTGATGGAAAATAAAGGGGCAAGGAATGCAAAATAGGCAGTACTGCTGACCATGCCGCCATTGACAATAATCTCAGCTTTGAAGATAAGATTCGCACATTAACAGTGTCATTAAAACACATAAAAAGTTAGGAGTCCTATATAAAGTCAGACCCTAATGAACTATGAAAAATTCACTGCCCCTGCTCACCTATTATCAAGCTTATTTGTGCAGCTATAATATTCCCCAGTCTTCAGCTGAGTCAGCTGCAAAGGCAGGAGCAATGCAGGTACAAAACTGCAAAGTTTCCTGCAGCACTTCCCAATAAAGCTTATTGCTGCACTTAAAATTCTTATTTGGATGGAATATCTTAACTATTTGAAATATACCTAAGCAAAACATGCCCATTTCATTCTATACCATCACCCCAAATGCCCATCATAAGCATCATTACTCCAGTGGTACTCTTCTTCCAGAGGACTGTAATTCCAAGAAAAGCCCTTAGTATGCCAACACAGGTCTCTACTTTTGGGGATTCTCTATATTCATCCAACATATACACACTTTGGAAAGGCATCTCATTTATACTGAGACAACCTGATAACTCCTATGTCTTTAAAATGACCTTAAAACACATTCTCTATCCTTGGTTATTACACTATCATATCTCACATAATTAACACTTTTTTATTTTATGAATATTTGTATACATCATCTCACGGTATCTATCTCCTTTGCATATCTTCAAGAATCTCAATTGAAGAGTCGTTCAAAAATATCTTTCTATATACTGTACATAAATATATTGTGCATATAATGGCGATAACATTACTCTCTTGTTAATATTTTTTCTACATTCAACACTTACTTTTTCATTCTTTTCTTTTCTTTTACGCTACCCTTTCCATTCTTTTTACTTTGCAAATTCTTCTATTTTATCTTTGGTATATCTTTCCTTCTTGTTTAAATGATTTTAATAGGGTTTATATGCTGTGTAGAAAATGTACTAATCCTTATATTTTTAATCACATTTCTATGCTTATGTTTTGTAAATGCAATACAATGGTTAGCTTCATTCATGTATTACAAACTATTTTTTAGTTGTACTGCTAATGCTGGAGCTTTTCTCATTGGATCTTCAGTTAAACATTTTCTTTCCTGGTCCAGTCACACTTACCTGGTAAACAAAACTGAAATGGGTAAATAGCTTTGCTTATTTTGATAGTTAAGGTTATTTCTGAAGAAGACAGTAGGCTGGAGTATCAGTTCTATCTTTTTATTTTTTGTCTGCCTCGTGTACTCCTTCCCCACTTTGTCTTTATTGCAGCCATCATTGTACCATGCTCTAGCAGAGAATCAGACCTTGTTTATGTCACATCTGATTTCCAAGTTATACATCAGAAATGTTTTTGTTCTGTTTATAGTTTATTTTGATGCACTGCTACATGCACCCATACATTTTTTTGCATGTTATACTGATTACATTTTTGGTACCTGATTTGTGAAATCAAAAAATGCCATATTACATGCATTATGTTGCTCTGTATTTACTACATAACATCCAGAGCTTTATTATTTAATGAATGATAACTGTCAGAAGCAATCTCCCTGATAACAATTCCCTGAAGGTTTTAAATCCCCAAAGGCTTAACATGCATTGGCTTTTCTTTGAGACTGCCAATGTAGATGATGTTTTTTTTCACATTTTAAAGAGGGAAAACTGCAGTTGTGCAGTCATGGGATTAGTATATACACATGGGTTGGGGGATAAAATCTTCCACATGGGGTCATAGGGTGACTTGCCCCATGGAAAAAATAAAAGATTTTTACAGTTTCCTCAGCCACAACTTTGACAAGGGTATTTGAATGACAAGTTGTCCACCTTACTGTTCAGGATTTATGGTTTTGACTATTGTAGTACATTAGACTACTATATCATCTAGACTGCATCTGCAAATTTTCTTTGGTATGGTCCACTTACCTTACAAAATCAAGAAATCAATGCAAAGTTCAATGGCTATGTGTTTAGTGGCACAAAAACTGATGAAATATAAAGCCTTTCTGAGTAGGTGTGAATCCTACTCCAAAGCTGTTTAAATACTGAACTGTTCCTTCTCGGGTCCCCCTCATGAACAGGTAGCATATTCTAATCCTGCTCATATGAAGTTACCTTCTATATTATTCATGGTATATGAAAGAGATTCCAAACTACCTGGTGACCCAATGCACAAAGACATTCATTTACTTTTTATTATACAATGTTAAACAGATACATCCATCTGGGTAGAGTCATTTTAAAGTAGATATTCACAGGAAAGAATAATGCATCAGGAAGGGACACACCAGAACAGAGTGAGAATAAAAGCTACTAAAATGCATCACTGTTACTTCAAAAAAAAAAACAAAAAAACCCCAAAAACTTCTGCAACCATAAGAAAAAAACATTCATGATATGGTGCATTCATAAAAATGCTATGCAAATTTCCTAAAGATCAATGTTATAGCAGCTTAGGCAATTAATGTAGCCAAGTGAAGCTAATGAAAAGGAATAACATGAAAACACACAAAAAATATGGGCAAATGGAATTTGGTAGCAACTGGTATATGAAATGCATTAAATGTCTAGTAATGTAGAATTAGGGAACTTGGTTCATTGAAAAACCTGACAAAACTGAGCCACATTTTCTCAATGATTTTGCAGGGGGCAAGACCCTTTAAATTCCCGGGGGGGGGGATTGCAGCCCCACACATACTGCTAATTATATATACCAACTC